>NW_026860261.1:0-81932 GCF_026571515.1 Ruditapes philippinarum
TTTCATATTGTTCCAATAGTATGTGAAGTTTAAAATCACCTGTACCAAAATAAAATACAAAAAAACTAATTTTAATCAAATATAATTGCGTATTAGCCATTTTTCAATAAGTTGGCGCCATCTTGGCGGCCATCTTGGATTTCTCCAAACGTACCATGGATTTGACATGTCTACCCAAATTTTTGAAATTTCAATCATTTAGCTTTACATTGGTATATCATTTATCCATGGACCTTTTTTTGCACACAAAAGGTCCCCAGGGACAGTACTACATAGACTTTTTCGAGAAAATGGTAATTTATACTCCAACTTCTTCAATCATTATAGGATTTTCTTCAAACTCCCACATCATAATAATATGATAAGGTTTATAAATCTAGCATCCATATTTTCAGAATTATCTCCTCCTTAAACTTTGAATTTTTCTTATTCATTCTTTTAACTTTCTTTTACTTCAAATTCAAAATAAACATTCATTATCAACACCTTCATTACTAATTATCCCCCGCCGAAAAGGCGGCGGGGGATATAGAAATAGTCTCCGTCCGTCCGTCCGACCTTCCGTCCGTCCGAGCAAACATTTGATTATTATGAGCTTCATTCCGTAGTTAATTTTTTTTGTTTTTATGAGCTTATTTTGCTTATGGACGTTGGTCCAGGTGGTGTTTATGAGCTGATTTGCCTCATAAACATCAAAAGTTGGTACGGCCGTCCTTCCGTCGACATTTTTGTCCGGAGCATATCTCTGTAAGTATTTGAGTAATCAACTTGAAACTTCATAGGTGGATAGACCTCATTGAGGAGGAGTGCAGTGCACAAGAATGATAACTCTACCCTGCATAATTTTTATACGCCCGTTTGAAAAACGGGACGTATTATGGGAACGCCCCTGGCTGGCGGCCCGTTGGTGCGGGCTGGCGGGCGGGCGGCGTCCAATTTTGTCCAGAGCATATCTCCTACATGTATGGAGGGATTTTAATGAAACTTAATAGAAATGTTCACCACTATGAGGAGCAGTGTCACGCACATGAACCAGGTCTCTAGGTCAAAGGTCAAGGTCACACTTAGAGCTCATTGAAAAATGCTTGTCCGGAGCAAAACTTCCACATGTATGGAGGGATTTCAATATTACTTGGCACAAATGTTCACCATTGTGAGGCGGAGTGTCGCGCGCAAGATTCAGGTCCTTGCGGCCAAGGTCAAGGTCACACATAGAGGTCAAAGTTCAGATAAAAATATGAAGATGTGTATATGGACCATTTAGTCATCATTTATTGAGAGATTGTAACACAAATGGTCATTATCAAGACTATGGCTGTGATACATATAATTTAGGTCAATATATACAAGGTCAAGGTCACTAAAGATGATGAAATATCCAGATTTTGTCCGGAGCATATCTCCTATACGCATGGAGGGATTTTAATGAAATTTCATACAAATGTTCACCGTTATGAGGAGCCATGTCACGCACATGAACTAGGTCTCTAGGTCAAAGGTCAAGGTCACACTTAGAGCTCATTGAAAAACGCTTGTCCGGAGCAAAACTTCCACATGCATAGAGGGATTTCAATATAACTTGGCACAAATGTTCAACATTGTGAGGCGGAGTGTCGCGCACAAAATTCAGGTCCCTGCAGCCAAGGTCAAGGTCACACATAGAGGTCAAAGTTCAGATAAAAATTTGAAGATGTGTTATCATGACTACGGCTGTGACACATGTACTTTAGGTCAATATATGCAAGGTCAAGGTCACTAAAGATGGTGAAATATCCAGATTTTGTCTGGAGCATATCTCCTACATGTATGGAAGAATTTTTATAATACTTTATGGAAATGTTCACCACCATGATATGTATTGCTCCATGCATGATCCAGGTCTCCAGGTCAAAGGTCAAGGTCACACTTAGAGCTCATTGAAAAACGCTTGTCCAGAGCAAAACTTCTACATTCATAGGGGGATTTTTAATATAACTTGGCACAAATGTTCACCATTGTGAGGCTGAGTGTCGCACGCAAAATTCAAGTTCAGATAAAAATTTGAAGATGTGTATAGGGACCATTTAGTCATCATTTATTGATGGATTGTAGCACAAATGGTAACTATCATGACTACAGGTGTGACACATTTAATTTTGGTTAATATTTGCAAGGTCAAGGTCACTGGAGATGATTAAATATCCAGATGTTGTCCGGAGCATATTTTCTACATGCATGGAGGAATTTTAATGTTACTTTATAGAATTGTTCACCACCATGAGACGTAGTGCCCTGCACATGAACCAAGTCTCTAGGTCAAAGGTGAAGGTCACTGTTAGAGCTCATAGAAAAAAGCTTGTCTGGAGCAAAACTTCTACATGCATAGAGGGATTTCAATATAATTTGGCACAAATGTTCATCATTGTGAGGCTGAGTGCCGTGCATAAAATTCAGGTCCCTGCGACCAAGGTCAAGGTCACACATCCTGTGCATATCTTCCCTACTGATTTGTTTTAAGGTTCATTTAATAACACAGTGCCAATAATAAAAACTTGCTTGCTAGATAATACTTATCCATAATGCCCCCATCTCCATCTAAAGCTTTCGTAAACGGGCGTTTTTTGTGACTATGGCACCCTTGTTTAGTTATTGCCCTTTGTTATTTTTCAAAATTGATTTTTGTCCAGAGCATAACTCCAAAAGCCTATGAGATATCAACATGAAACTTCATAGGTGCATAGATCTCACTCAGAAGGTGTGCAGTGCACAAGAATGATAACTCTACCTTTCATAATTTTTGAGTTATTGCCCTTTGTTATTTTTCATACTTAATTTTTCACCTGAGTGGAGCATAACTCAAAAAGTGTTTGACATATCAACATGAAATGTCATAGGTGGATAGATCTTATTGAGGAGGAATGTTGTGCACAAGAATGATAACTCTTCCCTATACAATTTTTGAGTTATTGCCCTTTGTTCTTTTTCATGCTATTTTGTCCAGAGCATAACTCAAAAAGCCCATGAGATATCAACATGAAACTTCATAGGTGCATAGATCTCACTCAGGAGGTGTGCAGTGCACAAGAATGATAACTCTACCTTTCATAATTTTTGAGTTATTGCCCTTTGTTATTTTTCATTCTTAATTTTTCACCTAAGTGGAGCATAACTCAAAAAGTGTTTGACATATCAACATGAAATGTCATAGGTGGATAGATCTTGAGGAGGAATGTTGTGCACAAGAATGATAACTCTTCCCTATACAATTTTTGAGTTATTGCCCTTTGTTATTTTTAGCTCGTGAGCTTTTGTGATCTCTTTTCGTCCGGCGTCCGTCCGTCCGTCGTCTGTCCGTCGTCCGTTCGTAAACTTTTACTTTAAATGACATCTCCTCATAAACCACTAAGCCAATTTCATCCAAACTTCACAGGAATGTTCCTTTGGTGGTCACCTTTAAAAATTGTTCAAAGAATTTAATTCCATGCAAAACTCTGGTTGCCATGGCAACCGAAAGAAAAAACTTTAAATATCTTCTTTTAAAAAACCATAAGAGCTAGAGCTTAGATATTTGGCATGAAACATCTTCTAGTGAGTGTCTACCAAGTTTGTTCAAATAAAAGCCATGGGGTCAAAATTGGCCCCGCCCCGGGGGGTCATTGATTTTCCCTATATGCAAATAGTAAAAACTTAAAAAAATCTTCTTTTAAAGAACCCAAAGAGCTAGAGCTAAGATATTTAGCATGAAACATGTTCTAATGGGTGTCTACCAAGTTTGTTCAGATAAAAGCCCTGGGGTGAAAATTGGCCCCACCCCGGGGGTCATTGATTTTTATGCTCCCCGAAAAATTTCGGGGGAGCATATAGTCTGCGCCTTGTCCGTCTGTCCGTCCGTCCGTCTGTCCGTCCGTCCGTCCGTCTGTCCGTCCGTTGTCTTGTCCGGAGCATAACTTGAAAACTCTTGGAGATAATTTGTTGAAACTTCATACAGTGGTAGAGGGCATCGAGGGGGAGTGCAGTGTCAAAGAACCATAACTCTATTTTGCCCGGTTTTTGAATTATCTCCCCTTATAGAAAAATCTTGTCCGGGGCATAACTCTAAAACTATAAGAGATATCAACATGAAACTTTGTAGGTGAATAGATCTCAATGGGTAGATGTGCAGTGCATAAGAACAATAACTCTTTTCATCCTAATTTTGGAGTTATTGCCCTTTGTTAATTTTAATACTTTGAACTTTGTCCGGAACATAACTTGAAAACCCTTGGAGATAATTTGTTGAAACTTCATACAGTGGTAGAGGGCATCGAGGGGGAGTGCAGTGTCAAAGAACCATAACTCTATTTTGCCCGGTTTTTGAATTATCTCCCCTTATAGAAAAATCTTGTCCGGGGCATAACTCTAAAACTATAAGAGATATCAACATGAAACTTTGTAGGTGAATAGATCTCAATGGGTAGATGTGCAGTGCATAAGAACAAAAACTCTTTTCATCCTAATTTTGGAGTTATTGCCCTTTGTTAATTTTAATACTTTGAACTTTGTCCGGAACATAACTTGAAAACCCTTGGAGATAATTTGTTGAAACTTCATACAGTGGTAGAGGGCATCGAGGGGGAGTGCAGTGTCAAAGAACCATAACTCTATTTTGCCCTGTTTTTGAATTATCTCCCCTTATAGAAAAATCTTGTCCGGGGCATAACTCTAAAACTATAAGAGATATCAACATGAAACTTTGTAGGTGAATAGATCTCAATGCGTAGATGTGCAGTGCATAAGAACAATAACTCTTTTCATCCTAATTTTGGAGTTATTGCCCTTTGTTAATTTTAATACTTTGAACTTTGTCCGGAACATAACTTGAAAACCCTTGGAGATAATTTGTTGAAACTTCATACAGTGGTAGAGGGCATCGAGGGGGAGTGCAGTGTTAAAGAACCATAACTCTATTTTGCCCGGATTTTGAATTATCTCCCCTTATTGAAAAATCTTGTCCGGGGCATAACTCTAAAACTATAAGAGATATCAACATGAAACTTTGTAGGTGAATAGATCTCAATGCGTAGATGTGCAGTGCATAAGAACAATAACTCTTTTTGTCCTAATTTTGGAGTTATTGCCCTTTGTTTATTTTAATACTTTGAACTTGGACTTTGTCCGGAACATAACTTGAAAACCCTTGGAGATAATTTGTTGAAACTTCATACAGTGGTAGAGGGCATCGAGGGGGAGTGCAGTGTCAAAAACCATAACTCTATTTTGCCTGGTTTTTGAATTATCTCCCCTTATAGAAAAATCTTGTCCGGGGCATAACTCTTAAACTATAAGAGATATCAACATGAAACATTGTAGGTAGATAGATCTCATTGAGTAGAGGTGCAGTGCAAAAGAACCATAACTCTGTTAAGCCTCATATTTGAATAATCTCCCCTTTTAGAAAAATCTTGTCCAGGACATAGCTGTAAAACTATAAGAGATATCAACATGAAACTTTGTAGGTAGATAAATCTCAATGGGTAGATGTGCAGTGCACAAGAATCTTAACTCTACCTTGCCTTATTCTGGAGTTATTGCCCTTTGTTTATTTTTACTTTTGGAATTGTCCAGGACATAACTCGGAAATCATAAGAGATATCATCTAGAAACTTTGTAGGTTGATAGATCACATTGATTAGAAGTGCAGTGCAAAGAACTGTAACTCTGCCTTGCCTAATTTTGGAATTATTGCACTTTGAACTTTTTCCACGGTTATAACTCTGAAACTACAAGAGGTGTACTTTCCTGTGTCCAAAACCTATTCGGGGAGCATCACCCGGCTCAAACCGGGCTCTTGTCCCTATATGCATATAGTAAAAACTTAAAAAATATTCTTTTAAAGAACTCAAAGAGCTAGAGCTTAGATATTTGGCATGAAACATCTTCTAGTGAGTGTCTACCAAGTTTGTTCAAATAAAAGCCCTGGGGTCAAAATTGGCCCCGCCCCAGGGGGTCATTGATTTTCCCTATATGCATATAGTAAAAACTTAAAAAATCTTCTATTAAAGAACCCAAAGAGCTAGAGCTAAGATATTTAGCATGAAACATGTTCTAATGGGTGTCTACCAAGTTTGTTCAAATAAAAGCCCTGGGGTGAAAATTGGCCCCGCCCCGGGGGTCATTGATTTTCCCTATATGCATATAGTAAAAACTTAAAAATCTTCTTTTAAAGAACTCAAAGAGCTAGAGCTTAGATATTTGGCATGAAACATCTTCTAGTGTGTGTCTACCAAGTTTGTTCAAATAAAAGCCCTTGGGTCAAAATTGGCCCCGCCCCGGGGGGTCATTGATTTTCCCTATATGCATATAGTAAAAACTTAAAAATCTTCTTTTAAAGAACACAAAGAGCTAGAGCTAAGATATTTAGCATGAAACACGTTCTTAGGGGTGTCTACCAAGTTTGTTCAAATAAAAGCACTGGGGTGAAAATTGGCCCCGCCCCGGGGGGTCATTGATTTTCCCTATATGCATATAGTAAAAACTTAAAAAATATTCTTTTAAAGAACTCAAAGAGCTATGGCTAAGATATTGAGCATCAAACTTGTTCTAATAGGTGTCTACCAAGTTTGTTCAAATACAAGCCCAGGGGTCAAAATAGATATTAAGCATGAAACATCTTCTAGTGAGTGTCTACAAAGTTTGTTCAAATAAAAGCCCTGGGGTCAAAATTGGCCCCATCCCGGGGGTCATTGATTTTCCTTATAATTATGTGTATAGCAAAAACTTAAAAATCTTCTTTGAAAAAACCCAAATAGCTAGAGTGTAGATATTAAGCATGGAACATCTTCTAGTGAGTGTCTACCAAGTTTGTTCAAATAAAAGCCCTGGGGTCAAAATTGGCCCCGCCCCGGGGATCATTGATTTTCTTTATATGTGTTTAGCAAAAACTTTAAATCTTCTTTGAAAAAACCCAAATAGCTAGAGTTTAGATATTAAGCATGAAACATCTTCTAGTAAGTGTCTACAAAGTTTGTTCAAATAAAAGCCCTGGGGTCAAAACTGGTCCGGCCCCAGGGGTGTCATTGTTTGTAACTATATGTGTATAGAATGATAACTCTACCTTTCATAATTTTTGAGTTATTGCCCTTTGTTATTTTTCATACCTAATTTTTTACCCGAGTGGAGCATAACTCAAAAGTGTTTGAGATGTCAACTTGAAACTTCATGGTGGATGGAGCTCATTGAGGAAGAGTGCAGTGCACAAGAATGATAACTCTACCCTGCATAATTTTTTAGTTATTGCCCTTTTTTAGCTCACCTGTCACAAAGTGACAGGGTGAGCTTTTCTGATCGCTTTTTGTCCTTCGTCCGTTCGTCCGTCCGTCGTCCGTCCGTAAACTTTTGCTTTAAATGACATATCCTCATAAACCACTGAGCCAATTTCATCCAAACTTCACAGGAATGTTCCTTTGGTGGTCACCTTTAAAAATTGTTCAAAGAATTTAATTCCATGCAGAACTCTGGTTGCCATGGCAACCGAAAGAAAAATCTTTAAATATCTTCTTTTAAACAACCCTAAGAGCTAGAGCTTAGATATTTGGCATGAAACATCTTCTAATGAGTGTCTACCAAGTTTGTTCAAATAAAAGCCCTGGGGTCAAAATTGGCCCCGCCCCAGGGGGTCATTGATTTTCCCTATATGCATAAAGTAAAAACTTAAAAAATCTTCTTTTAAAGAACCGTAAGAGCTAGAGCTAAGATATTTGGCATGAAACATCTTCTAGTGAGTGTCTACCAAGTTTGTTCAAATAAAAGCCCTGGGGTCAAAATTGGCCCCGCCCCGGGGGGTCATTGATTTTCTCTATAAGCATATAGTAAAAACTTAAAAAATCTTCTTTGAAAAAACCCAAATAGCTAGAACTAAGATATTTGGCATGAAACATCTTCTAGTGAGTGTCTACCAAGTTTGTTCAAATAAAAGCCCTGAGGTCAAAATTGGCCCCGCCCCGGGGGGGTCATTGATTTTCCCTATATGCATATAGTAAAAACTTAAAAAATCTTCTTTTAAAGACCTGTAAGAGCTAGAGCTTAGATATTTGGCATGAAACATCCTCTAGTGAATGTCTACCAAGTTTGTTCAAATAAAAGCCCTGGGGTCAAAATTGGCCCTGCCCCAGGGGGTCATTGATTTTCCTAAATGCATATAGTAAAAACTTAAAAAATCTTCTTTTAAAGAACCCAAAGAGCTAGAGCTAAGATATTTAGCATGAGACATGTTCTAATGGGTGTCTACCAAGTATGTTCAAATAAAAGCCCTGGGGTCAAAACTGGCCCCGCCCCGGGGGTCATTTATTTTCCTTATATGTGTATAGCAAAAACTTAAAAATCTTCTTTGAAAAAACCCAAATAGCTAGAGTTTAGATATTGAGCATGAAACATCTTTAAGTAAATATCTACAAAGTTTGTTCAAATAAAAGCCTGGGGGTCAAAACTGGCTTGCCCAAGGGGTGTCATTGTTTTTAACTATATGTGTATAGTAAAAACTTAAAAAATCTTTTTTTAAAAAACCCAATGAGCTAGAAGGTAGATGTTTTGCATGAAACATCTTCTTATGGGTGTCTACCAAGTCTGTTCAAATAAACAAATAAAAGCCCTTGGGTAAAGATTGGCCCCGGGTGGGGGGGGGGGGGTCGGTGGGCTATATACAGGTGAGCGACCTCAGGGCCATCATGGCCCTCTTGTTTATTTTTCAAAATTAATTTTTGTCCAGAGCATAACTCAAAAGGCCTTTGAGATATCATTATGAAACTTCATAGGTGCATAGATCTAACTCAGGAGGTGTGCAGTGCACAAGAATGAGAACTCTACCTTTTATAATTTTTGAGTTATTGCCCTTTGTTATTTTTCATACTTAATTTTTCAATTCAATTTTTTTCTCAAAAAGTATTTGAGGTATCAACTTGAAACTTCATAGGTGGATAGATTTTACTGAGGAGGGATGCGGCACACAAGAATAATAACCTACCCTGCATTATTTTTCAGTTATTGCCCTTTGTTATTTTCAGCCATCAGTATTCACATAGGTTTCAAATCTGTAATCACTATAGCCATCAGTTTTCCTTACCAAAAGACCTCTTAAAATGGAATTATTCTGCTCTACTACATATACATTCTTCCAATGAGCAAACACATTCGGCGGGGGATGGCCATGTTGACATGGCTCTTGTTGTTCTTTGTTACACTCACATAATGTATGACGTCTTGCAAATTTATTTCAAGCGTTATCTCCTTTTTAAGAATTTTGCTTTTAAAAATGTTATGTTTAAAAAAAAAGTGATGTTTAAAAAAATAACTTTGAGTGTCCTTCAGGCCATCTGTCTGTCTGTACATAAAAACTGTTTCCTGTGATCACTTTTAAAGAATTTTTTCAACAAATTTACTTAAAAAAGAAACATAAGTGAATGGCCAATGGCCCTTCAGAATGTTGCTGGGGTTCTAACCGGTAGGGGACTTGCTTGCAATACTATGATAATTGCTTGTATTTCTTTAAAATGTCTATTTATATCTTCTGAAAAGAATTAAATATTCTTTTCCATCAGAATCAAATATTCTTTTCGTCTAGCACATCATCATGACAATAAATGTAAATAATTCAGTATTCATTATCATTAATATGATTTAAAAAAAATTGATGAAAAATTAACTAAGTCCTTTGTCCAAGCTGAAAATTTTCCAAGTGAATTCAAAGCTAAAAAATTTCTAAGTATCTGAAAGAGTTCATTTTCCCAGCTTGAAAAAAACTAAGTTTTACTTTCCAAGGTATTGTCCAAGCGATTCCTAGGAATTTTTCGGACGACCATGAAATATGTCCAAGGAAAAGTTTTCACCTTGGACAATTGCAACATAAGGTTTCCCTTACAGCTTGGACTTCCGTGGTTTTTTCCATGATTTTTCTTGAATACCTTGGAAAATACACAGCGGGGTTTATTTCCTTGATAAGCGTTGATAATCAATTCTCTGAAAATATTCATTTACATTTGTACTGTACAATATATGATAAACATAATAACATTTATATCATCAATAAATTATATACGAATTACACAATAAATCAAATTAGAACTTTTGTACCTTTAAATGTAAATCTTAATGTAAATTATCTTTTAAACAATTGCATTTTTTTTGTTAAATTAAACATACCGAATTTGACTTGTCTCTGTTCTGGATTTTAACTGATGAGATTCTCAATAACAATTGTTTGATTGACTGACTTGGGGGGGGGGGGGGGAATGCTTTTGTCCTACCTGTAATTTTTGAGGGGGGGGGGGTGGGCTTTTGTCCTATGTGTAAATTACAGTGGGGGCCGCTGTTGTCCACCTTGTCATTTTTAGATTGGGGGGGGGGGGGGCTTTTGTCCTTTTATATTTAACACTTTTTGTGTAAAATTAATAGTTAGTAGAGAATTATGAGGCCAAGCATATAAGGTGTCAAAATAGTAATAATTACCAGAAAGGACAAGGTCAAGAGCTTTGGTATTTGGTCCTTTACCAAAGTTGTTCAAATTTTTTCCTAGTGTCAAAATTGTCTTGGGATGTTTCGAGCATGAAGCTCTACTAAAATTGTTCAAATGGTTCTGCTCCATTGAGCATCTGGGTCAGAATGGCTATAAGAGTTGTTTAAAATTGTCTCTGAAAGTGCAAAGCCTACCTAGAGCTTACATTTTGTGTGTAGTAACATTTAATGAAACTTATAATTCTTCAAATTATAGCCCTGGGTCAAAATTGGCCCATTGATTTTTTAAAAACTTGAGAGGTCACTCTTAAATCACTTAATCACTGAGATTACTTTTAAAGAACTTGGAACTTTTCCAACAATTTTACTTAAAATAAAGAAAAGATGATACATCAGTTATACATATTCATCTTGAGAAAATTAGATTGATTATTTGTTGTATAAAATAATTTCCTTACTAGGCAGGGAAACTTAATACATTATCTTACAGACAAACTTAAAACTCAAAAGATTTATGTTCATTCATGTCTTTACAATGGCATTATTGAATGGCCAAGGTCCTGGGTTCTAGCTGATGTATTGCTTGCAAAACCATGATAATTGCCTGTTCCTGTTCTATTTTATTCCTATTCCAATCATATGCTCTCCTATCTTTATTCCTATTCTTTCCTATTCTATTCTATTTTATATTCCAGGTTGTCAAAAGTGCAATATTTAGATCTCAGTATGGCAGGCACTGGCCCTGATGTTCTAGAAGAAATATTCTCTATATGTAAAGATCTCCGGAAACTTAGTCTAGAAAACCTAGAGCTTAATGATAAAGTTTGCAGGTATTTTGATACTAATTTTAGGCAAAATAAACATCTCTGCTTACAGCCTGAATTTAATTTTACAGAGGTCAATGGAAAATAATAGCGAAAAAAATAGTTTCTATGTAGTATGTAATGTTGTATTTGTGATGTCTAAAACGAGCATACATAACACCATGATGAAAGTTGATATCTCATATCTCTTCCATTGTTTAATTAGTAAATTTTATTTGTATTGTCAATATTTAGCTTTCGATATATTGTAACAAAATATTTTTTCATTGACAGCTCTATTGAAGGTATGACCATCCTAATGCAATTTACTTCTGCTTTAAGAGCATTCAAATATGCTAGAATTAATGTCAACTGCATTGAAAGTTCAGAACCCTGAATGGTCAACTTTTTTATGCCATCGCAGCATCTGCATTGCGGTGACATTCCAAATGCCTTGACACAAATCTTCACTTTCTCGTCAGTATTTCGCGTTGAATGCGATTTGGATTCCGGATTCTGTGTACACCCATTGAAATGTTACAGAAATTGAGAAATTGTTGATTAAACTGAAAGTTTCAGATGACTGGTAGTTTGTTCAATGTAGAATCTATTTAAGAAAATATATTTTCAACCTTTGTGTTTCCTTTGTACAAAAAAAATCGTAAAAACGCACTATTTACAGAAAATACACATTATGATACCTGTACACTTTCAAAGAAATCAAGATACTGCATACACTTTCTCTGAAGCAGTCTGTACATTATGATTTGACAAAGCATGGACGAAGTAAAAAAAATCAAATCTTGTGTGTCCTCTCAGAAGAGTTTGTTTAAAATGTATAACCTAGAACACAAGAAAATGTATAAACCAGAATTTAATATTTTTCACAATTTATGTAGTCGGATGGCTTTTTTTTGGGAGGTATAAACAAACACATTACGAAAAGAAAAGAGGAAGAAATTCAGGTATATCATTCAGCTATCATAGTGAACCTGTACAGACACTCACAAATTCATGAAAGTAATTTTACATGGTTTAAGAAAATTTATTTGAAAACAAAATAAATAACACCATGACATAACATGATCATATTTCCGTCCCTGACCCAATGGGTCATTTGTCAATGAGTCGGGGACGGAAGTATGATCATGATATGTCATGGTGTTATGGTAAATTGAATTGTACAAATTAATACAGTCAACTATCGTTATCTCGACATCACTTTTCTCGATATTTCGTTATCCCAATAAAATTTTGAAAGTCCTTATTTTCTTCCTTCTTTATCCATATTGGAAATATTTGTTTATCTCGATATTTTTATTTCGATATTTTCAGTATCTCGAAGTAAAATTTCAGCCCGACAGTAATTTTCACGCTATTATCCTTTCTTTATCACGACTAATAATTTTTCGTCTCTCTCCCGCAGAGGTGTGATAAACACAAACCAGACGAGAATCACTTAATAGCATGTGTCATAATAATGACTGTTTGTAACAAGTCGAAATTTGTTTATAAAAGTTTACCTAATTAACGTATTGATTGACTTATGTCCAAAATGAGTGAATCTTCCACTATTTATAAAATATTCGAACACTGTATTAAATTCATTGTGACTTCAGATGTAATTGAAAAAGTGTTCAGTATAGAAACATTATCGTTGCAATATTGTTTTACACTATCGAAAAAAATATCAAACAGCGGAAGAACTATCTTGAAAATGGTCCGATAACAAACCCAGGAGGATATCTGGAGCGACCATGCTGAAAATGTTTTCACTATAGTGGTGTATTACTGAGTAAACCTCGCTATGTGTTTTTATCACAGACTCCCATATTTCCGCTGGTAAACATCCGCTAATTTAACTTTAATATCGACTTTGGGATATTAGGCTGAAAAACAAGGCATAGAGATATCATACTTTAAATTTATTTGACTTAAGGTATGCAAATGCCTTTGTAAAAATCAGTTACTGCCTTGTTCAAACCTTATACATTTATCTCGACATTTCATTATCTCGATATTTTTGGACGGTCCGGATGACTTCGAGATAACAAGAGTCGACTGTAAAAATATTTGAGACTTGAGCTAGAAAATTTTTTAATTAAGCTTTTTGCTTCAGACAATGTGTTTATGTACATTGAAATTATAATTATACCCCTGACAACGAAGTTGTAAAGGGGGTATACTGGAATCAGCTTGTCCGTCCGGACGTCTCCCCGTCCGTCAGTTTTTCCTTGTCCGCCCAATAACTTCAGATTCCTTTGGCCCACAATCTTCATATTTGGCATGGAGGTTAGTCATGATTAGAAGATGACCCGTATTGATTTTAAGGTCACTAGTTCAAAGGTCAAGGTCACAGGGGCCTTGACTAAAAAAAGCTTGTCCCCCCAATAACTTGAGATTCCTTTGACCCACAGTCTTCATATTTGGCATGGAGGTTAGTCATGATTAGCAGATGACCCCTAATGATTGTGAGGTCACTGGGTCAAAGGTCAAGGTCACAGGGGCCTTGACTAAAAAAAGCTTGTCCACCCAATAACTTGAGATTCCTTTGACCCACATTCTTCATATTTGGCATGGAGGTTAGTCATGATTAGTAGATGACCCCTATTGAGTTTGAGGTCACTGGGTCAAAGGTCAAGGTGACAGGGGTCTTGACTAAAAAAGCTTTTCCGCTCAATTGATTAAGAATGCTTTTGTCAATAGTCTTCATATTTGGTATTGAGGTTGTTTATGACTAGTAGATGATCCCTATTGATTTAAAGGTGACTGTGTCAAAGGTCAAGGTCACAGGGATTTTTGCTATGATAAGCTTGTCTGCTTAAATGCTTAAGCATACTTGTCCGCAGTGTATTGATTTTGACATTTTCACATTTGAAGCATGGAGAATACATAACTTAGCAATGCACTGGATTAGTAACCTCAGATTTGGAAGGGAGTTTCACCTTGAGCTCTAAAATGGCCACTGTTGATTCTGACAAAGTGGTATGCGGGGGTATTCACGCCATGACAGTGGCAGTTCTAGTTTTGTTTAATTTTCATGTGTTGATTTAGAGTTTTGGCATAATTGAATAGTTTTTAAGCTCAATTTTTAAAAAAAAACGACCTTTTTTTTAAAGTAGAGGTATTGTTATAGTCATGTCGGTATTGCTGTTGCCGTCCATAACCTCATATTTGGAAGGGAGTTTCACCTTGAGCTCTAAAATGGCCACTGTTGATTCTGACAAAGTGGTATGCGGGCGTATTCACGCCATGACAGTGGCAGTTCTAGTTTTGTTTAATTTTCATGTGTTGATTTAGAGTTTTGGCATAATTGAATAGTTTTTAAGCTCAATTAAAAAAAAAAAACGACCTTTTTTTTTAAAGTAGAGGTATTGTTATGGTCCTGGCGGTGTTGCTGTTGCCGTCCGCAAACTTGTATGTTGATAATAACTTTTTAAGTTCTTGGTGTATTGTCTTCATACTTGGCCACAACAACCCTTTGGACAATACCTTTTAGTATACTAGACTAACCTTGACCTTCATCCATAAATGACCTTGACCTTCAAGGTTAAATGTCTAAATTTTATTTGTTTTTTTCACTGATTTTTTGCTATGAGTGGCTATAACTTTGATATTTTTGAATGGATAGCCCTTTAAATTAAACAGACAGACCTTGACCTCTACTCATATATGACCTTGACCTTAAAGGTCAAATTAATGAAATTTTCATTTTTTGGCTGTAACTGGCTGTAACTTTGCTATTATTGAATGGATTGACTTCATATTATAACAGAACATTCTTTGGGATAAAACTTTATTTATATCAAACTCATATTGACCTTGAAGGTTAAATTATTGAATATTCACTGATTTTTGCTGTAATTGACTGTAACTTGGTAATTAAGGGATGGATTATCTTCATACTTTGACAAAATAACATTTTGGACAAGTCATTCATAAAGATTGAACTAACCTTGACTTTGAGCTTTAAATGACCTTGACCATCAAGGTTAAATTTTCATAATTCTGTAACTGGCTATAATATATATACAGGCACACACGGGCGGGCACACACACATACACTCACACATTTTTTATGCTCCCCGAAAAATTTAAGGGGAGCATATAATCGGGGCCTTGTCCGTCTGTCCGTCCGTCTCTCCGAGCAAACATTTTGGGTTTAGGGGCTATATAACAGTAAAGAGAACAAAAGAGAACAATAGGTTCATTCTGTGATCAAAGGGTTAAGGGGCTAGTAGCCCTTAAGAAAACAAAGAAAATAACAAAGAAAATAGCCCCTAAAGCCAAAATGTTGGAACGTCCGTCTGTCCGTCCGTTGTCTTGTCCTGAGCATAACTTGAAAACCCTTGGAGATAATTTGTTTAAACTTCATACAGTGGTAGAGGGCATTTAGGGGTAGTGCAGTGTCAAAGAACCATAACTCTATTTTGCCCAGTTTTTGAATTATCTCCCCTTATAGAAAAATCTTGTCCGGGACATAACTCTAAAATTATAAGAGATATCAACATGAAACTTTGTAGGTAAATAGATCTCAATGGGTAGATGTGCAGTGCACAAGAACCATAACTCTTTTTTGCCTAATTTTGGAGTTATTGCCCTTTGTTAATTTTAACACTTTGAACTTTGTCCGGAACATAACTCTAAAACTATAAGAGATATCAACATGAAACATTGTAGGTAGATAGATCTCATTGAGGGGGAGTGCAGTGTCAAAGAACCATAACTCTATTTTGCCCAGTTTTTAAATAATCTCCCCTTTTAGAAAAATCTTGTCCGGGACATAACTCTTAAACTATAAGAGATATCAACATGAAACTTTGTA
This sequence comes from Ruditapes philippinarum, assembly GCF_026571515.1. Classification (NCBI taxonomy): domain Eukaryota; kingdom Metazoa; phylum Mollusca; class Bivalvia; order Venerida; family Veneridae; genus Ruditapes; species Ruditapes philippinarum. Next base: position 16,093 of record NW_026860261.1, read on the forward strand.
GGTAAATATTTCTCTATGGGTAGATGTGCAGTGTACAAAAACCATAACTCTTTTTTGCCTAATTTTGGAGTTATTGCCCTTTATTAATTTTAACACTTTGAACTTTGTCAGGAATATAACTCTAAAACTATAAGAGATATCAACATGAAACATTGTAGGTAGATAGATCTCATTGAGGGGGAGTGCAGTGTCAAAGAACCATAACTCTATTTTGCCCAGTTTTTGAATTATCTCCCCTTTTAGAAAAATCTTGTCCGGGACATAACTCTAAAACTATAAGAGATATCAACATGAAACTTTGTAGGTTGATAGATGGCATTGATTACAAGTGCAGTGCAAAGAGCAGTTACTCTGCCTTGCCTAATTTCGGAATCATTGCACTTTGAACCTTTTCCAGGGACATAACTCTGAAACTACAAGAGGTGTACTTTCCTGTGTCCAAAACCTATTCGGGGAGCATCACCTGGCTCAAACCGGGTTCTTGTTTTCCTCTTCCATCATATATTATATTTTTTCTCTTTTTTTATACCCCCAAAAACGAAGTTTGGGGGGGTATATAGGAGTCACCCGGTGGTCGGTCGGTCCGTTGGTCGGTCAGTAGCATAACTTGAAAACTACTGGCTGGATTTCAAAACAACTTCATACAATTGTCAAGCACAATAAGGGAAAGTGCAGTGCACAAGAACCATAACTCTATGTAAAGTAATTACAGAGTTATTGCCCTTTGTTACTTTTCCATTGCTTTCTTTTGTCCGGACCATAACTTGAAGACTAATGGTTGGAATTCATTATAACCTTATACAATGGTCAAGCACATTGAGAGGAAGTGCAGTGCACAAGAACCATAACTCTATCTTGACTTATTACAGAGTTATTGCCCTTTGTTACTTTTCCTTTTCCGGGGCATAACTTGAAAGCTACTGGTTGGAATTCAAAACAATTTCATACAATTGTCAAACACAATAAGGGGAAGTGCAGAGCACAAGAACCATAACTCTATCTAAAGTAATTACAGAGTTATTGCCCTTTCTTACTTTTCCATTGCATTCTTTTGTCTGGACCATAACTTGAAGACTAATTCATTATAACTTCATACAATGGTCAGGCACATTGAGAGGAAGTGCAGTGCTCAAGAACCATAACTCCATCTTGACTTATTACAGAGTTACTGCCCTTTGTTACTTTTCCTTGTCCATAGCATGAAATGAAAACTACTGGTTGGAATTCAAAACAACTTCATACAATGGTCAAGCACAATAAGGGGAAGTGCAGTGCACAAGAACCAAAACTCCATCTTGACTATTTACAGAGTTATTGCCCTTTGTTACTTTTCCATTGCTTTTTTTGTCTGGAGCATAACTTGAAGACTAATGGTTGGAATTCAATATAACTTCATACAATGGTCAAGCACATTGAGAGGAAGTGCAGTGCACAAGAACCATAACTCCATCTTGATTAATTACAGAGTTATTGCCCTTTGTTACTTTTCCTTGTCCAGAGCATAACTTGAAAACTACTGTTTGGAATTCAATACAACTTCATTCAGTTGTCAAGGACATTAAAAGGAAGTGCAGTGCACAAGATCCATAACTCCATTTTGACAAAATACAGAATTACTGCCCTTTGATACTTTTCCTTGTCCGGAGCATAACTTAAAAGGTACTAGTTGGAATTCAAAACAACTTCATACAATGGTCAAGCACAATAAGAGGAAGTGCAGTGCACAAGAACTATAATTCCATCTTCAGTATTTATAGAGTTATTGCCCTTTGTTCCTTTTCCTTGTCTTTCTGGACTTATTACAGAGTAATTCAATAAAACTTCATCAATGGCCAACCACATTGAAAGGAAATGCAACATACAAGAACCACAACTATCTTTAATTGCCCACAACCATAACTCTATATTTCAATTCTTTTACAAGGTTTTCTGTTACTAGAAACATCCTCATTTCCGAAGCAGTCTTGTGGGGGTATTAATCACATTTAGTGATAGTTTTTATAAAAACAAAAACTGTACAATATTATGTATGTATTACAGTTTCATAATTACATTTATGCCTTTTTAGCTCACCTGTCACAAAGTGACAGGGTGAGCTTTTGTGATCGCTTTTCTTCCGGCGTTCGTCCGTCGTCCGTCAACTTTTACTTTAAATTACATCTCCTCATAAACCGCTGAGCCAATTTCATCCAAACTTCACAGGAATGTTCCTTTGGTGGTCACCTTTAAAAATTGTTGAAAGAATTTAATTCCATGCAGAACTCTGGTTGCCATGGTAACCGATAGAAAAAACTTAAAATATATTCTTTTAAAAAACCCAAAGAGATAGAGCTTAGATATTTGGCATGAAACATCTTCGAGTGAGTGTCTATCAAGTTTGTTCAAATAAAAGCCCTGGGGTCAAAATTGGCCCCGCCCCAGGTGGTCATTGATTTTCCCTATATGCATATAGTAAAAACTTAAAAAATCTTCTTTTAAAGAACCCAAAGAGCTAGAGCTAAGATATTTAGCATGAAACATCTTCTAATGGGTGTCTACCAAGTTTGTTCAAGTTTGTTCAAATAAAAGTCCTGGGGTCAAAATTGGCCCCGCCCCAGGGGGTCATTGATTTTCCCTATATGCATATAGGAAAAACTTAAAAAATCTTCTTTTAAAGAACCCAAAGAGCTAGAGCTAAGATATTTAGCATGAAACATCTTCTAATGAGTGTCTATCAAGTTTGTTCAAATAAAAGCCCTGGGGTCAAAATTGGCCCCGCCCCAGGGGGTCATTGATTTTCCCAATATGCATATAGTAAAAACTTAAAAAACTTCTTTTAGAGAACCCAAAGAGCTAGAGCTAAGATACTTAGCATGAAAGATGTTCCAATTGTTTGTCTACCAAATTTGTTCAAATAAGAGCCCTGGGGTTAAAATTGGCCCTGTCCCGGGGGTAATTGATTTTCCTTATATGTGTATTGCAAAAGCTTTTTAAAAAAATCTTTGAAAAAACCCAAATAGCTAGAGTTTAGATATTGAGCATGAAACATCTTCCAATTAGTGTCTTCAAAGTTTGTTCAAATAAAAGCCCTAGGGTCAAAATTGGCCCTGCCCCGGGGGACATTAATTTTCCTTATATGTGTATAGCAAAAACTTAAAAATCTTCTTTGAATAAAAACAAATAGCTAGAGTTTAGATATTAAGCATGAAACACCTTCTAGTGAGTGTCTTCAAAGTTTGTTGAAATAAAAGCCCTGGGGTCAAAACTGGCCCCACCCTATGGATGTCATTGCTTTTAACTATATGTTTATAGTAAAAACTTAAAAAATCTTTTTTTTTTAAACTCAACGAGCTAGACCTTAGATGTTTAGCATGAAACATCTTCTAATGGGTGTCTACCAATTTTGTTCAAATAAAAGCCCTGGGGTTTAAACTGCCCTCGCTCTGTGGGCCTATATATTGGTGAGCGACTTCAGGGCCATCATGGCCGTCTTGTTTAGCTCACCTGAGCATATGCTCAGGGTGAGCTATTAGGATCACTCTTCGTCCGTCGTCTGTCGTCTGTCGTCCGTTGTCTGTTCACACTTTTAAAACGACATCTCCTCTGAAACCATAAGGCAGATCATAATGAAACTTCACAGGGATGTTCCTTGTGTGAAGCCTTAACAAAATTGTTCAAAGAATTCCATTCCATGCAGAACTCTGGTTGCCATGGCAACCGAAAGAAAAAACTTTAAATATCTTCTTTTAAAAAACCTTAAGAGCTAGAGCTTAGATATTTGGTATGAAACATCTTCTAATGAGTGTCTACCAAGTTTGTTCAAATAAAAGCCCTGGGGTCAAAATTGGCCCCGCCCCAGGGGGTCATTGATTTTCCCTATATGCATATAGTAAAAACTTAAAAAACTTCTTTTAAAGAACTCATAGAGCTAGAGGTAAGATATTTAGCATGAAACATGTTCTAATTTGTGTCTACCAGGTTTGTTCAAATAAAAGCCCTGGGGTCAAAATTGGCCCCGCCACAGGGGGTCTTTGATTTTCCCTATATGCATATAGTAAAAACTTAAAATACTTCTTTTAAAGAACCCAAAGAGCTAGAGCTAAGATATTTAGCATGAAACATCTTCTAATGAGTGTCTACCAAGTTTCTTTAAATAAAAGCCCTGGGGTCAAAATTGGCCCGTCCCGGGGGTCATTGATTTTCCTTATATGTGTATAGCAAAAACTTAAAAAATCTTCTTTGAAAAAACCCAAATAGCTAGAGTTTAGATATTAAGCATGAAACATCTTCTAGTGAGTGTCTACAAAGTTTGTTCAAATAAAAGCCCTGGGGTCAAAATTGGCCCCACCCCAGGGGGTCTTTGATTATCCCTATATGCATATAGTATAAACTTAAAAAAATCTTCTTTTAAAGAACCCAAAGAGCTAGAGCTAAGATATTTAGCATGAAACATCTTCTAATGAGTGTCTACCAAATTTGTTCAAATGAAAGCCCTTGGGTCAAAATTGGCCCCGCCCCAGGGGGTCATTGATTTTCCCTATATGCATATAGTAAAAACTTAAAAAATCTTCTTTTAAAGAACTCAAAGAGCTAGAGCTAAGATATTTAGCATGAAACATGTTCTAAATGGTGTCTACCAAGTTTGTTCAAATAAAAGCCTTGGGGTCAAAATTGGCCACGCCCCGGGGGTCATTGATTTTCCTTATATGTATATAGCAAAAACTTAAAAAATCTTCTTTGAAAAAACCCAAATAGCTGGAGTTTAGATATTAAGCATGAAACATTTTCTAGTGAGTGTCTACAAAGTTTGTTCAAATAAAAGCCCTGGAGTCAAAATTGGCCCCTCCCTGGGTGTTTTTGTATAGCAAAAACTTAAAAATCTTCTTTGAAAAACCAAAATAGCTAGAGTTTAGATATTAGGTATGAAACATCTTGTAGTAATTGTCTACAAAGTTTGTTCAAATAAAAGCCCTGGGGTCAAAATTGGCCCCGCCCCAGGGGTGTCATTGGTTTTAACTATATGTGTATAGTAAAAACTTAAAAAATCTTCTTTTTAGCTCGACTTTTCTATGAAAAGGGGAGCTATCCTACTCGCCCCGGCGTCGGCGTCGGCGTTGGCGTCACACCTTGGTTAAGTTTTTCGTACCACCCCACTTTATTTCAGAAGTATTACAAGTATGGCTTTGAAACTTACCATACTTGTTCACCATCATAACCTCCATCTACAGACAAGAGTACATAACTCTGTCAAGGTTTTTGACAGAATTATGGCCCTTTTTTGACTTAGAAAGTGTATTGAGCTTGGTTAAGTTTTTTGTACCACCTCACTTTATTTCAAAACCATTGGAGGTATTGCTTTGAAACTGACCATACTTGTTTACCATCACGACCTTCATCAACAGACAAGAGGACATAACTCTGTCAAGGTTTTTGACAGAATTATGCCCCTTTTTGACTTAGAAAATACATTGAATATGGGTAAAATCCACTTATTGCCTTAACCCTTTGAGATATTGCTTTGAAACTTTTAATGCTATTTCACATCATTACCCCCATCTGTACGCAAGAGAAGGTAACTCTGTCAAGGATTTGTTTTAAAAATTAAGGCCTTTTATCGACTTAGAATTAAATTTATTTCAGGCTCAACTCAGTTTTTTTTTCTTTCTTACCAGCCCTCTTTTGACTTAAACATTTCAAACTTTGCTGCAGTGTTCAAGGGTATCACACAATTCAGTAAAATAATTCTTCACTAAATATCTTAATGCTCATGGCCATTGTTCACTTTAAAAATACAGAGATTCTTGTATTGCCTTTTACTGCAAAAACTTTTTTTATTGGCAAGCAATAAAAAAGTCGAGCGCGCTGTCTTACGGACAGCTCTTGTTAAAAAACCCAATGAGCTAGAGCTTAGATGTTTAGCATGAGACAACTTCTTATGGGTGTCTACCAAGTTTGTTCAAATAAAAGCCCTGGTGTCAAAATTGGCCCTGCCCCAGGGTGTCTTTGATTTTCCCTATATGCATATAGTAAAAACTTAAAAAATCTTCTTTTAAAGAACCCAAAGAGCTAGAGCTAAGATATTAAGCATGAAACATGTTCTAATGGGTGTCTACCAAGTTTGTTCAAATAAAAGCCCTGGGGTCAAAATTGGCCCTGCCCGAGGGGGTCATTGATTTTCCCTATATGCATATAGTAAAAACTTAAAAAATCTTCTTTTAAAGAACTCAAAGAGCTAGAGCTAAGATATTTAGCATGAAACATGTTCTAATGGGTGTCTACCAAGTTTGTTCAAATAAAAGCCCTGGGGTCAAAATTGGCCCCGCCCCGGGGGTCATTGATTTTCCTTATATGTGTATAGCAAAAACTTAAAAAATCTTCTTTGAAAAAACCCAAATAGCTGGAGTTTAGATATTAAGCATGAAACATCTTCTAGTGAATGTCTACAAAGTTTGTTCAAATAAAAGCCCTGGGGTCAAAACTGGCCCCGCCCCGGGTGTCATTGATTTTCCTTATATGTGTATAGCAAAAACTTAAAATCTTCTTTGAAAAAACCCAAATAGATGGAGCTTAGATATTTAGCATGAAACATGTTCTAATGGCTGTCTAAACGCAACTCCTCTTAAACCGGATGGCAGATTTTGCTTAAACTTCCAGGGAAGAACAACCTTAATGTGTAGATGGTAGTAAAGGGAGAAATTTTTCCTGCGACCAAATTTAACAGAATTATGGCCCTTTGTTGATTTTTTCACTATATACTATGTAGAAATTTTGTGAACACAACTCCTCTTAAACCGGATGGCAGATTTTGCTTAAACTTCCAGGGATGAACAACCTTAATGTGTAGATGGTAGTAAAGGAAGGAATTTTCCTGCGACCAAATTTAACAGAATTATGGCCCTTTGTTGATTTTTTCACTATATACTATGTAGAAATTTTGTGAACGCAACTCCTCTTAAACCGGATGGCAGATTTTGCTTAAACTTCCAGGGATGAACAAACTTAATGTGTAGATGGTAGTAAAGGAAGGAATTTTTGCTGCAACCAAATTTAACAGAATTATGGCCCTTTGTTGATTTTTTCACTATATACTATGTAGAAATTTTGTGAACGCAAATCCTGTTAAACCGGATGGCAGATTTTGCTTAAACTTCCAGGGATGAACAACCTTAATGTGTAGATGGTAGTAAAGGAATGAATTTTTCCTGCGACCAAATTTAACAGAATTATGGCCCTTTGTTGATTTTTTCACTATATACTATGTAGAAATTTTGTGAACGCAACTCCTGTTAAACCAGATGGCAGATTTTGCTTAAACTTCCAGGGATGAACAACCTTAATGTGTAGATGGTATTAAAGGAAGGAATTTTTCCTGCGACCAAATTTAACAGAATTATGGCCCTTTGTTGATTTTTTCACTATATACTATGTAGAAATTTTGTGAACGCAACTCCTCTTAAACCGGATGGCAGATTTTGCTTAAACTTCCAGGGATGAACAACCTTAATGTGTAGATGGTAGTAAAGGAAGGAATTTTTGTTGCGCCCAAAGTTAACAGAATTATGGCCCTTTGTTGATTTTTAGTTTTCAACTTGTGGCACTTGTAGTCCAAAAAATATTTGACCTAGAGTCATAAGATTGACAGAACAGTGGCGTGTGGGGGCATCCGTGTCCTATGGACACATTTCTAGTTGACTCAATTTTCATCAAACTTGGTCAGGATGCTTGTGTAGGTAATTGCTCGGATGAGTTTAAACATGGGTCATGTCGGATGAAAAACTATGTCACCGGAGCTAAAAATAGAAAAACCTAGTTAACACACTAGTGGTCACATTTTTTACTCAATTGTCATCAAACTTGGTCAGGGTGTTTGTCTAGGTAATTGCTGGAGTGAGTTCGAACATGGGTCATCTGGGATGAAAAACTAGGTCACAGGATCTAAAAATAGAATTACTTTGTTAACACCCTAGTGGTCACATTTTTAACTCAATTGTCATCAAACTTGGTCAGGGTGCTTTTCTAGGTAATTGCTGAGATGAGTTCAAACATGGGTCATCTCGGATGAAAAACTAGGTCACAGGAGCTAAAAATAGAAATTTTTTGTTAACACTCTAGTTGCTACTGTTTTGATCCAAATATCCTGGAAATTGGTTTGAAAGTTTGTTTTGATGATTTCTAGGTCAAGTTTGAATATGGTTCACCTGGGGTCAAAAACTAGGTCACACCACCCAAATATGGAAAAACCTTGTTAACACTCTAGTGGCCACATCTTTGACTCAATTGTCATCAAACTTGGTTAGGATGCTTGTCTAGGTAATTGCTCGGATGAGTTCGAACATGGGTCATCTAGGATGAAAAACTAGGTCACAGGAGCTAAAAATAGAAAAAAAAATGTTAATACTCTAGTGGCTACTGTTGATCCAAATATCCTGAAAATTAATCTGAAAGTTTGTTTTGATGATTTCTAGGTCAAGTTTGAATATGGGTCACCTGGGGTCAAAAACTACGTCACACTGCCCAAATATAGAAAAACCTTGTTACACTCTAGTGGTCACAATTTTGACTCATTTGTCATCAAACTTGATCAGGGTGCTTGTCTAGGTAATTGCTGGGGTGAGTTCGAACATGGGTCATCTCAGATGAAAAACTAGGTCACAGGAGCTAAAAATAGAAATTTTTTGTTGACACTAGTGGCTACTGTTGATCCAAATATCTTGAAAATTGGTTTGAAAGTTTGTTTTGATGATTTCTAAGTCATGTTTGAATATGGTTCACCTGGGGTCAAAAACTAGTTCACACTGCTCAAATATAGAAAATCCTTGTTAACACTCTAATGGTCACATTTTTGACTCAATTGTCGTCAAACTTGGTGAGGGTGCTTGTCTATGTAATTTCTCAGATGAGTTCGAACATGGGTCATCTCGGATGAAAAACTAGGTCACAGGAGCTAAAAATAGAAAATTTTTGTTAACACTAGTGGCTACTGTTTTGATCCAAATATCCTTGAAATTGGTCTGAAAGTTTGTTTTGATGATTTCTAAGTCATGTTTGAATATGGTTCACCTGAGGTCAAAAACTAGCTCACACTGCTCAAATATAGAAAGTCCTTGTTAACACTCTAGTGGACTCAATTGTCATGAAACTTGGTCAGAATGCTTGTCTAGGTAATTACTCGGATGAGTTTGATGGGTCAGGTGAGTGATCTAGGGCCATCTTGGCCCTCTTGTTATTGTCTTGATATTGAATTTATGTATGCATAAGTAAATTTTTTCATCGTATATGCATAATTGAACTATCAGTATTCAGCAAAGGGGTTAGAGTCGATGACGTCTAATCCCATTACCTCCCTGGCGTGGGTTCGATCCCCGGGAGATGCTTTGGTAGTTTAGCGCGGAGGAAGGTAGTCTAGTACAGGTGTAACTCTCCAGGAACGATGGTTAGGAAACTACCCGCCTACATGACTGAAATACTGTTGGGAAAAGGCGTAAATGAAACAAACAAACAAACAAAAGTATTCAGCAATTAACTTTTCACTAAGCTAACATTCTAAGCCGTCTGTATAGCATAGTCCCCCATTTCATCACATCCAGTAAGGGAAGTTACTCTTCACTGACTTTTATCGCTTAAATGTTAGGGTTTATACAGCATTAACTCATGGTTCTATACCTTGAGTTCTATTTCAGGTCTGTCGCTTATCCACTTCCTGTTTACTGACTTACTTAAATTTTCAACATTAGTTTTTAATGGTAGAAAATTTTAGTAACATGACAGCCTCATGATATTTGGTATACAAATGCAGCCCGGCCTTTTCTGTCTTTGACCTATTTTTCATCAGAATGATACTGTTGATTGTTCAAAGGTAACCTCATTTCTGAGAAAGGGGCTCAGCATAAGTTTTGAAAAGATAACATAACTCTATTTCGATACAGTGAAATCCGTTAAGGCATATGTCTGACCTATGTTGTCAATTTTTCAGTTCCTTATAGTGCCTGTTAGGATGGTAATACCTATGATTGAAAAATTGCATTATTTTATTTTACATATAGTATTGTATGTTGTGTATCTCCAGCTATATCGGTGAGAATAAACATTTGTCTGTACTCAATTTGGCAATGTGTCGAGGAATTACAGCCAATGGCCTTATGCCCATTCTGACAAATTGTAGGAAGTAAGTACATGTTTTATACATTTGTATAGTCTGATCTTTTATTAGCTCACCTGAGAGCACAAAGTGCTCAAGGTGAGCTTCTGTGATCACAATTTGTCTGGCATCCGTCAGTGCGTCCGTGCTTCCGTCGTCAACTTTTTATATAAACAACTTCTCAGAAACCACTGGGCCAAATGTGATGAAATTTCCCTGGGATGTTCCTAGCATGAAGCTCTACTTAAATTGTTCAAATGGTTCTGCTCAATTAAACATCTGTGTCAGGAGGGCGAAAAATAGATATTTGAAATGAAATCTTTAAAAAAATTTCTCCTCTGAAAGTGCAAGACCTGGAGATTAGATATTTTATAAGTAACATCATCTACTGAAACTCTACAAAAATTGTTCAAATTATAGCCCTGGGGTCAAAATTAAATACATGTAGTGAAAATTTTAAAAATCTTCTTATAAAAATCCGAAAGAGCTAGAGCTTATATATTTGGCATGAAACATCTTCTAGCAAATGTCTACCAAGTTTGTTCAAGTAAAAGCCCTAGGGTCAAAATAGCCCCTGCCTTGGGTTCATTGATTTTTGTATTCGCTGTGTTAGCAGTGAATACAGTTCTATCACAAAGGCCTACCTAGATTTGCATGATCAGACTATAAGAACAAATACCTAACAACGCAGTGTATACAAAAGTAGTTCTTCAAAGATTTTCTTGTCACACGCAAGTATTGTCAGTAGTTCATTTTAACTGTGTTATTTCTATCGTATATAATCTGCATGTACTTCAAGACATAATCAGTAAAAAAAAATATCATGTGTATCAATTCGCATTATCTTTGAATGACGCAGCGCGAAAGGAAGTAGTTCGTACCAGACGCCATTTTTGTAGTGAAAGCTGATCTCATCATTTTCTAAAAGTAGGTACAGAAAACTTACCAGTATTATTTGACCTTATTGTAATCTATTTTTGAATTTTCTCATTTCGATTTCATGATGTGTAACAGAGGTGTCTTGATATATTTTTTGGTTGTTTCAGTTGTTTCCCTTGTTTTCCCACAATATTTTTGATCATGTGAGTAGTTTTGTCTACGTTGAAGCTGCTTTATTTGTAAAAAGTTCAGACACTTTTGAAGTGTCCTAAATTTATTGGAAATATGGATTTTTGATAGTTGGTCAGTATTATTTTGAGTTGCATTTGGTTGTAATTAGTGTTTTAAAGAGTGTATGTCATAGATCTGTTTTTATACCCCCAAAAACGAAGTTTGGGGGGGTATATAGGAGTCACCCGGTGGTCGGTCGGTTGGTCGGTCGGTCGGTCCAGACGTCTGTTGCATTTTCCTTGTCCGGAGCATAACTTGAAGACTAATGGTTGGAATTCAATATAACTACACACAATGGTCAAGCACACTGAGAGGAAGTGCAGTGCACAAGAACCATAACTCTATCTTGACTAATTACAGAGTTATTGCCCTTTGTTACTTTTCCTTATCCGGGGCATAACTTGAAAACTACTGGTTGGAATTCAAAACAACTTCATACAATTGTCAAACACAATAAGGGGAAGTGCAGTGCACAAGAACCATAACTCTATCTATCTATTGGTGGGGTTGTGTTAACCCAAGTAAACAATAGTTCATGGATATCGCAGAAGTTTAACAATAGCGCAAGAATCGAAGACTAGCGGGAAAACCCAATTACCACCGAAGCACACAAAGGATTGTGGATATAAATCTGACTATCGTCTATTTTCTGAGCTTCCTATCCATTTTATATATATCTGTGGACACGAATATCTGTGAATTGTAAGATTTTACCATAAATAAAAAGAGTTGAACTGTGAACAGTTGTTTGTTTAGAAGAGAAATACATCATTTTTGGAGGAAAACCATTATAACATTTTGTTTGAATGATCAAGGTTACTGGTATAAACACTTTTTTGTAAATGAACATCAGGCTTCCATTTTTGGCCGGGTTGCACTGGTGCAAATCCGGGTTATAGTATGGTGAATGTTGGGCGGCGGGCGGGCGGGCGGCGGGCGGGCGGGGAAATAAACTTTCGTAACAGTTTTCTCAGCAACTACTTATCACAGCTTCTTGATATTTGGCCTACAGCATTGACACATGGTCCCATACCGTGGGATTGGATTTCAGGTCTGTCTCTCATCCACTTCCTGTTTATCCACTTAGTTAAATTAGTTAGATTTTTAAACATTATTGGTCAATGGTAGGAAATTTTCGTAACAGTTTTCTCAGCAACTACTTATCACAGCCTCTTGATATTTGGCATACAGCATTGACACATGGTCCCATACTGTGGGATTTGATTTCAGGTCTGTCTCTCATCCACTTCCTGTTTATCCACTTAGTTAAATTAGTTAGATTTTTTGACATTAATGGTCAATGGTAGGAAATTTTCGTAACAGTTTTCTCAGCAACTACTTATCACAGCCTCTTGATATTTAGCATACAGCATTAAACACATGGTCCCATACTGTGGGATTTGATTTCAGGTCTGTCGCTCATTCACTTCCTGTTTATCCACTTAGTTAAATTAGTTAGATTTTTCGACATTAATGGTCAATGGTAGGAAATTTTCGTAACAGTTTTCTCAGCAACTACTAATCACAGCCTCTTGATATTTGGCATACAGCATTGACAAATGGTCCCATACTGTGGGATTTGATTTCAGGTCTGTCGCTCATCCACTTCCTGTTTATCCACTTAGTTAAATTAGTTAGATTTTTCGACATTAATGGTCAATGCTTGGAAATTTTCGTAACAGTTTTCTCAGCAACTACTTATCACAGCCTCTTGATATTTGGCATACAGCATTGACACATGGTCCCATACTGTGGGATTTGATTTCAGGTCTGTCGCTCATCCACTTCCTGTTTATCCACTTAGTTAAATTAGTTAGATTTTTCGACATTAATGGTCAATGGTAGGAAATTTTTGTAACAGTTTTCTCAGCAACTACTTATCACAGTCTCTTGATATTTGGCATACAACATTGACACATGGTCCCATACCGTGGGATTTGATTTCAGGTCTGTCGCTCATCCACTTCCTGTTTATCCACTTAGTTAAATTAGTTCGATTTTTTGACATTAATGGTAGGAAATTTTCGTAACAGTTTTCTCAGCAACTACTTATCACAGCCTCTTGATATTTGGCATGCAGCATTGACACATGGTCCCATACTGTGGGATTCGATTTCAAGTCTGCAGCTCATCCACTTCCTGTTCACATTAATGGTCAATGGTAGGAAATTTTCGTAACATTTTTCTCAGAAACTACTAATCACAGCCTCTTGATATTTGGCATACGTACAGCATTGACACATGGTCCCATACTGTGGGATTCGATTTTAGGTGTGTAGCTAATCCACTTCCTGTTTACCTACTGAATTAAAGTTTCGACATTAATGGGTCAATGGAAAATTTTTTTCGTAACATCACAGCCTCATGATATTTTGTATACATATGCAACCCGGCCTTTTCTGTCTTTGACCCATTTTCATAATAATGGACCTACATGTTTCACCTAAATTGTACAGGAAATATGTGAAAAACTTTCTTTTAAAAAGTTTCTAGCCAAAGTTTTGTGAAGAAATTCATTGGATACCTTACAATATTGCTATGCTGTTCAAAATTTCTAAGCGTTATGGTCGAAAAATTCGAAAAAGGAAAAAAGATTGTCAGGTGTATAGATTTCCAGTCTGCTTATCATTTACATACAATCTCAAAATTAATCCTGTCTTATGGTAACATTGTAAAAAGTTATATTTTTTGTTTAAAGCATAAAGTTTAATGTATATATGTATTATAATAAATATATCATTATATGTATAGAATTTTTGTGTAAACCAACATGTGAAAACCCTGGTGCAATACCATACATTCAAAAGGCAAAAAGGGTAATAATATTATTTACTATAGATCGTTTAGAATGCAAGAAAAGATTACATATCATTCCTCGCTTCTACGTACAAAAAGTGCCATATCACTTTTATTATCCCTCGCCAAAAGGCGGCGGGGACATAGAAATAGTCTCCTTCCGTCGGTCGGTCGGTCGGTCCGTCCTTTCATCTGACATTTTTGTCCGCAGCATATCTCAAAAAGTATTTGAAGTATCAACTTGAAACGTCATAGGTGGATAGATCATATTGAGAAGGAGTGCAGTGCACAAGAATGATAACTCTACCCTGCATAATTTTTCAGTTATTGCCCTTTGTTATTTTTCAAACTTAATTTTTGTCCAGAGCATAACTCAAAAATCTTCTTTTAAAGAACCCAAAGAGCTAGACCTAAGATATTAAGCATGAAACATCTTCTAATAAGTGTCTACAAAGATTGTTCAAATAAAAGCCCTGGGGTCAAAATTGGCCTTGCCCCAGGGGGTCATTGATTTTCCTTATATGCATATAGTAAAAACTTAAAAAAATCTTCTTCTACAAAACCCAAAGAGCTAGAGCTTAGATATTTGGCATTAAACATGTTCTAATGGATGTCTACCAAGTTTGTTCAAATAAAAGCCCGGGGGTCAAAATTGGCCCCGCCCCAGGGGGTCATTGATTTTCCCTATATGCATATAGTAAAAACTTTAAAAAATCTTCTATTAAAGAACCCAAAGAGCTAGACCTAAGATATTTAGCATGAAACATCTTCTAATAAGTGTCTACCAAGATTGTTCAAATAAAAGCCCTGGGGTCAAAATTGGCCCCGCCCCAGGGGGTCATTGATTTTCCCTACATGCATATAGTAAAAACTTTAAAAAATCTTCTTCTAAAAAACCCAAAGAGCTAGAGCTTAGATATTTGGTGTAAAACATGTTCTAATGGATGTCTACCAAGTTTGTTCAAATAAAAGCCCTGGGGTCAAAATTGGCCCCGCCCCAGGGTTCATTGATTTTCCCTATATGCATATAGTAAAAACTTAAAAAAATCTTCTCTTAAAGAACCCAAAGAGCTAGAGCTAAGATATTAAGCATGAAACATCTTCTTATCAGTGTCTACCAAGTTTGTTCAAATAAAAGCCCTGGGGTCAAAATTGGCCCCGCCCCAGGGGGTCATTGATTTTCCTTATATGCATATAGTAAAAACTTTAAAAAAATTCTTTTAAAGAACCCAAAGAGCTAGAGCAAAATATTTAGCATAAAACATGTTCTAATGGGTGTCTACAAAATTTGTTCAAATAAAAGCCCTGGGGTCAAAATTGGCCCCGTCCCAGGGGTCATTGATTTTCCCTATATACATAGAGTAAAAAGTTAAAAATCTTCTTTTAAAGAACCCAAAGAGCTAGAGCTGAGATATTTAGCATGAAACATGTTCTAATGGATGTCTACCAAGTTTGTTCAAATAAAAGCCCTTGGGTTAAAATTGGCCCTGCCAGGGGGAGGGGGCAAAAGTCATTGTTATTCATAATTTGTGTATAGTAAAATCTTAACATCATGAAATATCTTCTAATGGGTGTCTTCCAAGTTTGTTCAAATAAAAGCCCTTTGGTTTAAACTGGCCCGGCCCTGAGGGCCTATGTTCAGGTGAGCGACCCCAGGGCCATCATGGCCCTCTTGTTCATACTTTTTGTCTGGAGCATATCTCAAAAAGTGTGTGAGGTATCAACTTGAAACGTCATAGGTGGATAGATCATATTGAGGAGGAGTGCAGTGCACAAGAATGATAAATCTATCCTGCATAATTTTTCAGTTACTCAGTATTGCCCTTTGTTATTTTTCAAACTTAATTTTTGTCCAGAGCATAACTCAAAAAGCTTATGAGATATCAACATGAAACTTAAAGGTGGATAAATCTCACTCAGGAGGGGTACAGAGCACAAGAATGATAACTCTACCTTTCATTATTTTTTAGTTATTGCCCTTTGTTATTATGCCACCGCAGCATCTGCGATGCGGTGCCACCGCAGCATCTGCGATGCGGTGGCATATAGCGATTCACCTGTGTGTGTGTGTTTGTGTGTGTGTGTTATATAGATTATATAGTGAACTTAAAAAATCTTCTTGTGAAAAACCACTAGTCCAATTTCAACCAAACTTGGCAGGATTGATCCGTGGGTGAAGGGCTTCCAAAGTTGTTAAAAGAATTTCATTCCATGCAGAAATCTGGTTGCCATAGCAACCAAAAGGAATTATAAGAATAAATTTAAAAAATCTTCTTGTAAAGACCCAAAAAGCCTAGAGCTTAGATATTTTGCATAAGGCATTGTCTGGTAGACCTCAACCAAGATTGTTCAAATTATAACCCTGGGGTCAAAATTGGCCCCGCCCGGGGGTCATTGATTTTCACTATATGTACAAATAGTTAAAACTTAAAATACCTCTTTGTAAAGACCCAAAAGGCTTAGAGCTTAGATATTTTGCATAAGGCATTGTCTGGTAGACCCTTACCAAGATTGTTCAAATTATAGCCCTGGGGTCAAAATTGGCCCCGCCCTGGGGGTCATTGATTTTCACTATATGTACATATAGTAAAAACTTAAAATACCTTCTTGTAAAGACCCAAAAGGCCTAGAGCTTAGATATTTTGCATAAGGCATTGTCTGGTAGACCTCTACCCAGATTGTTCAAATTATAGCCCTGGGGACAAAAATGGCCCCGGCCCGGGGGTCATTGGTTTTCCTTATATGTATAGAGTAAAAACTTATAGTAAAAAGTTTAAAAAAAATTCTTCTTGCAATTGACAAATGCTAGAGGTTAGATATTTTGCATGAACATTGTGAAGTGAATCTCTTGCAAGATTGTTGAAATTATAGCCCTGGGGTCAAAATTGCCCCCGCTCTGGGGGTCATTGATTTTCAATATATACATATAGTAAAAAATCAAAAAAATCTTATTGTCTGAAGGTAGAAGGCTTAGAGCTTTAATATTAAATTTTGTTAAATGATATCATCTATAGGTACTCTACCAAAGTTGTTCAAATTTTGCCTCTAGTGTCAAAATTGCACTGCCCCGGGGGGCATAGGTTTTCCTTAAATGTATATAGTAAAAATGGGAAGAAAGCTACAGCTTAGATATTTGACTTAAAATGTTGTTTGGTGGACCTGTATCAAGATTGTTTTGAATTAAACCCTTGGCCTTGCCCAAAGGGGACAGTGACCTACTTTCTTGTCCTTTGATGTACAGCAATGAAATTTTGACCATGTGCACAGTTTTAGTTGTAAAATTGAACTTTGATATCAGGTGACCTAGATTTTGATGATGTGACCTACTTTCTTGTCCTTTGATGTACAGCTATGAAATCATGTGCACAGATTAAGATGTAAAGTGAACTTTGATATCAGCTGACCTAGATTTTGACAAAGTGTCTTTCTGTGTTGTCCTTTGATGTAGTCGTGAAATTTAAGCTGTGTGAAATATGACCTTCACCACCGAATTCACTAGACTCGAGTGCATTGGTATATTCCTACTCTGATCTTTTATTGGAATAACAATATATTTAACCACTAATCTGATAATAAGAATTAGATAGGTCAGGGATCTATGCATTATGACAATCTTCAATTGTAAAGAAACAAAAAAAAATCTGTTCCTACACTACTATTTAGTGTTGTATTAATGCGGTGGCATAGCTTTTTTCTCAAATGCAATCTTGTTTTTCATACTTAATTTTTGACCCGAGTGAAGCATAACTGAAAAAGTCTTTGAGATGTCAACATGAAACTTCATAGGTGGATAGATCTTATTGAGGAGGAATGCTGTGCACAAGAAAGATAACTCTTCCCATCATAATTTTTGAGTTATTGCCCTTTATTATTTTTAGCTCACCTGTCACAAAGTGACAGGGTGAGCTTTTGTGATCGCTTTTCGTCCATCGTCCGTCCGTAAACTTTTACTTTAAATGACATCTCCTCATAAACCACTAAGCCAATTTCATCCAAACTTCACAGGAATGTTCCTTTGGGGATCACCTTTAAAAATTGTTCAAAGAATTTAATTCCATGCAGAACTCTGGTTGCCATGGCAACCGAAAGAAGAAACTTTAAATACCTTCTTTTAAAAAATCATAAGAGCTAGAGCTTAGATATTTGGCATGAAACATCTTCTAGTGAGTTTCTACCAAGTTTGTTCAAATAAAAGCCCTGGGGTCAAAATTGGCCCCGCCCCGGGGGGTCATTGATTTTCCCTATATGCATATAGTAAAAACTTAAAAAAATCTTCTGTTAAAGAACTCAAAGAGCTATGGCTAAGATATTGAGCATCAAACATGTTTTAATAGGTGTCTACCAAGTTTGTTCAAATAAAAGCCCTGGGGTCAAAATTGGCCCTGCCCCAGGGGGTCATTGATTTTCCCTATATGCATATAGTAAAAACTTAAAAAATCTTCTTTTAAAAAACCAAAAGAGTTAGAGCTAAGATATTTTGCATGTAACATGTTCTAACAAGTGTCTACCAAGTTTGTTCAAATAAAAGCCCTGGGGTCAAAATTGGCCGCCCCGGGGGGTCATTGATTTTCCTTATATGCATATAGTAAAAACTTAAAAAATCTTCTTTTAAAGAACCCAAAGAGCTAAAGCTAAGATATTTAGGATGAAACATGTTCTAATGGGTGTCTACCAAGTTTGTTCAAATAAAAGCCCTTGGGTCAAAATTGGCACCGCCCCGGGGGTCATTGATTTTCCCTATATGCATTTAGTAAAAACTTAAAAAAAATTTCTTTTAAAGAACCAAAAGAGTTAGAGCTAAGATATTTAGCATGAAACATGTTCTAATAAGTGTCTACCAAGTTTGTTCAAATAAAAGCCCTGGGGTCAAAATTGGCCCCGCCCCGGGGGTCATTGATTTTCTTTATATGTGTATAGCAAAAACTTAAAATCTTCTTTGAAAAAACCCAAATAGCTTGAGTTTAGATATTAAGCGTGAAACATCTTCTAGTAAGTGTCTACAAAGTTTGTTCAAATAAAAGCCCTGGGGTCAAAACTGGCCCGGCCCCAGGGGTGTCATTGTTTTTAACTAAAAAAAATCTTCTTTTAAAAAGCCCAATGAGCTAGAGCTTAGATGTTTAGCATGAAACATCTTCTTATGGATGTCTACCAAGTTTGTGCAAATAAAAGCCCTTGGGTTAAATTGGCCCTGCAACGTGGGGGGGCGGGGGTGTTGGGGGGGGGGGGTCCTATATACAGGTGAGCGACCTCAGGGCCATCATGGCCCTCTTGTATAACTTGCTGCATTTTTTTCCTGCAATACATATACAAATATTTTAGGGTTGACATTTTTGGCAATTTCATAGAGGTAATTTTTTCACCTCTATGACTTCAAAATTTCACTTATTATCTTGGTTACTATTTATCGCAACGTCTTCATATTTCACATATTGATTGGTCATAACTAGTAGATTCATAACTAGTAGATGACCCCTATTGATTCTGGGGTCACCAGGTCAAAGGTCAAAGTCACAGGGTCCTTGAAGGTTAGTATGGTTTCCGCTCATTATCTTTAAAGCTATTTATCACAAAGTCTTCATATTTCAAATATTGATTGGTCATAACTATTAGATGACCCCTATTGATTTTGGGTCACTAGTTCAAAGGTCAAGGTCACAGGGACCTTAAATGTCAGAATGGTTTTTGCTCATTATCTTTAAAAACTATTTGTCACAAAGTCTTCATATTTTTCTTTTTTCCATAACTGAACACTTCCATGTACCCATTTATGGCAAGTTTCTATAGCAAAATAACCAATAATGTGAGTCAAGGGCTAGAAAGGGGGCATATGTGTCGTTCGACATTTCTTGTTTTTGAGTTTAGTTTTTTTCCCTTTTTTGTGGCTTAAATGTTGTGCTGCATTTTTCTTTTTCTTCAATACATGTGAATTTTTTTTATGTTTGACATTTTTTGAAATTTCATGGAGATAATTTTTGTGTCGCCTCTACGGAGTAGTGGCGACATATAGGGATCACTTCTCCGTAGTCTGTCTGTCCGTCTGTCTGTCTGTCTGTCCGTCCGTCCGTCACAAAACTTGTCCGGACTATTGTGTCGCCTCTACGGAGTAGTGGCGACATATAGGGATCACTCGTCTGTCTGTCCGTCTGTCTGTCTGTCTGTCCGTCCATCCGTCACAAAACTTGTCCGGACTACTCCTCATAAACTACTGGTGCAATTTCATCCAAACTTTACAGGAATGATCAGTACCAAGTCTAGTTGTGCATATTGTCAGCATTTTCCGGTTCAATGATTTTTGTCAGAGTTATGGCCCTTTAATAATTTTTAATTTTAAAGTTTGTCCGGACTACTTCTCTTATACTACTAATGCAATTTCAATGAAACTTTACAGGATTGATCTCTAGCTCAAGTCCTTGCGCATATTGCACATGTTTTCCGGTTGAATGATCTTTGGCTGAGTTATTGCCCTTTGATAAAAAGGTTTCTTTTTCTGTGTGTTGCCAGATACACAAAAGCTTGTCCGGACTACTCCTCATAAACTACTGGTGCAATTTCATTCAAACATCACAGGAATGATCAGTACCAAGTCTAGTTGTGCATATTGTCAGCATTTTCCAGTTCAATGATTTTTGTTTGAGTTATGGCCCTTTAATAATTTTTATTTTTAAAGTTTGTCCGGACTATTTCTCTTATACCACTAATGCAATTTCAATGAAACTTTACAGGATTGATCTGTAACTCAAGTCCTTGCGCATATTGCACGGGTTTTCCGGTTGAATGATTTTTAGCCGAGTTATGGCCCTTTGATTAAAAGGTGTTTTTTTTCTGTGTGTTGCCAGATACGCAAAAGCTTGTCCGGACTACTCCTCATAAACTACTGGTGCAATTTTATCCAAACTTTACAGGAATGATCAGTACCAAGTCTAGTTGTGCACTGTCCGTCTGTCTGTCGTCTGTCACAAAATTTGTCCCAGCATGAAATTGGCCATCATGAGGCGACACATGTGATTACTGATCGCTCTTGTACATCTGTATGACTTCAAAATTTCACTTACAATTTTTGAGTTGAATTTTCCTTTTTATGTGGCTTATAATTAACTTGTTGCATTTTTTTCTGCAATACATAAGAACAAATTTAAGGGTTGACATTTTTGGCAACTTCATAGAGGTAATTTTTTCACCTCTATGACTTCAAAATTTCACTTACAATTTTTGAGTTGAATTTTTCTTTTTATGTGGCTTATATATAACTTGCTGCATTTTTTTATGCAATACATAAAAAAATAAATATTTGAGGGTTGACATTTTTGGCAACTTCATAGAGGTAATTTTTTCACCTCTATGACTTCAAAATTTCACTTACAATTTTTGAGTTGAATTTTTCTTTTTATGTGCCATAAATATAACTTGCTGCATTTTTTCCCTGCAATACATATACAAATATTTTAGGCAACTTCATAGAGGTAATTTTTTCACCTCTATGACTTCAAAATTTCTCTTTAAACATGCAACATAAAATTTTTGCTTTCAATGACAACATTGGATACAAAAGTCAAGAGTCTGGCTAATACTCTATGAAAATTGAATAGGGGTAAATTTTCAATGCTTTTCCCCGTCTTGGGACCGGAGAGGATTATAGGAATGCTGTCTGTCCATCAGTTCATCTGTTTATGTAAATGTCTCTCAGTAACATTTTTCATGATCACTCCATATCTCCTTTACCCTTTGTGGTGAATGAAACTTTGTTATCCCCCGACGATGGAATCGGGAGGGGGATAAAGTTTTGGCGTTGTCCGTCCGTCCTTCCGTCCATCCATCCGTCCGTCCTTCCATCCGTCCGTCCGTCCGAATTTCGTTTCCGGAGTAGTTCTCTGCAACAACTGGCTGGAATTCAACGAAACTTTATGGGAATCATCAATATCAAGAGGAGATGCGCATCTGACCATCCGTCCGTCCGTCCGAATTTCGTTTCCGGAGTAGTTCTCTGCAACTACTGGCTGGAATTCAACGAAAGTTTATGGGAATCATCAATATCAAGAGGAGATGCGCATATCGTCAGCTTGTTCCGGTCAGACCCTTTAACTCAAGAGTTATGGTCCTTGATAAGTTATGTAGAATGCATATAGAGTAAAATTTTGTTTCCGGAGTAGTTCTCTGCAACTACTGGCTGGAATTCAACGAAACTTTAGGGGAATCATCAATATCAAGAGGAGATGCGCATATCGTCGGCTTGTTCTGGTCAGACACTTTAACTCGGAGTTATGGCCCTTGCTTAGTTATGTAGTATGCATATAGAGTAAAAATCGTTTCCGCACTACTTCTCTGCAACTACTGGCTGGAATTCAACGAAACTTTATGGGAACCTTCAATACCAAGAGGAGATGCGCATATCGTCGGCTTGTTCCGGTCAGACACTTTAACTCAGAGTTATGGCCCTTGATTTGTTATGCAGTATCCATAAAGAAAAATATTTGTTTCCTCGCTACTTCTCTGCTACTACTGGCTGGAATTCAATGAAACTTTATGGGATACTAAGAGGAGATATGCATATAGTCGCCTTGTTCCAGTCAGATACTTATAACTCAGATTGATAGCCCTTGATTAGTTATGTAGTATGCATACATCTCATTGGCATTTCCAGATTTTACTATTTAACACAAAGTTATGGCCCTGTTATTGCCCTGAATATTTATCAAGTTCAAAGAATATTACTGTTTATGCCATGATTAATATATAAATAAAGCCTTATGTCTTCAGTTGTTGTGTTAATAATAACCAGTACTCGGCGGGGGATATAAATTCAACAAAGGGCTCGGTACGTTTTTGGTCTATTTTGGCCCATCAATAAAACATATTCAAATTTTGATATATCAAAATTAAATTATATTTATAACAGATGAAGCAAGATTTAGTCAGATATCTTTTTAAACAAAATAGTTATATAAATATCAAAACAACCTATCAAGAAAACAAAATACTACAGTTTGACGTCATCAACGCCACGTATTATTTTGAGCGCATCGCTTCAAGTAATTAAAAAAATATAATGACGCATATGTATTTTTTAAATTGTTCATCGTGTAATGCAAAGGAGTTTTACCAAAATCGGCGGGAATTACCAAAATCGGCGGGGAATTTCCAAAATCGACCTGTAATTTTGTTATTAATGAGCTTTTAAAGAATACTCTTGCATATTATAAGATATCAAATTATCAATATGTCAAAAGATTTGGTAAATAAAATCGTTTTTGATTAATAAAACCAGAGATCTAAGATCGGAGAGTTACTGCCATATTACGGAGTTACTACCATACTGCCGGGACCGTCGAGGGATGACCGTTATCGGCCTGTAATTTGGTTATTTATGCACTTTTTAATATTTTTTTTTTGCATGTTTTTATAAAACTTAAACATTATGATTGACATCAAAGGAATTGTGACAAATATCGCTTTTAAATAATAGTGGAAAAAAATATATTCAAAATCGGCAAAAACGGGATAAACTGTCGGAATAGGCGATTGATTACTGGATCGGCATGTACTTTGCTTATTTATGAGCTTTTTACCAATTTTCTTACATTTATGATTAAATATAAACAATATCAATGATATTTTAAAATTATGGTTGTAAATATAATAAAACAAGAGATTTAATATTGGCAAGTTATTGTCATACTGTCGGAATCGACGAAGGATTACCGGAATCGGCCTTTAAATTGGTCTTTTGAACGTTTTAACGTTTGCATTTTCTTTTAAATATAAACAATATCTATGATATTCAAAAAATAAATTCTACAATTTGCTTTTGGTAAATAAGAAATCTAAGATCGGCGAGTAACTGTCATACTGTAAAATAGTCGATTGATTAGCCTCCCTTGAATTCCCGCCAAAATGTCATAACATTAAAAAGGGAGACCACCTGGCTTGTAAAACCACGTACGTGTTAGATTTGATATGGATTTATTAGTTTTTATGTACTCGGTATATAGATTTTGCCATGTCTTTAATATTCCACAGTATGTAATACAGCTAGAATTTACACGAAACAAATGATTTTGGATCTTCCAAAACTTAATTCTTGAACACTGGATATTTCCCTGTTTCATATATCTGTCGTCGTCACCGCGGAGAACTTGCTTTTAAAATTTTAAGATGACGTTTAAAACATAATTGAATTAATAGAATGAAATAAATAAATAATAATACAATGGAAAAAGAAGAAAAACATAAACTAATGTACACACATACAAAAAGTCGGCATTGTTAAGTGGTTTTGGTATCGTTCAAAAACAGATCATCATTATAATACGATGATGCTATAGGCTAAAATATATTTATATTCTGTTGAAAAACTCAAATACAAAAAGAACATAGTACACGATTTGTTTGTGTTACGGATTTTTTTCTTTTGCAAGGTATATGCACGGATAATATAAACTACCGTTGTCATTAAAACTAGTAATTTGTTTTCAGATAAAAATATTTTCAACTTGCTTAGAATACTGTTTTAATTGAAGAAAAAAGGAAAAGGCGGTGATCAATCAACATAATCTTTGTTCCGGATTATTTACACCAGTATTCATGTTTCCTGTTAATGAATAATACCACATATTTCATTGTCAGATTTTGAATATTCAGATTACATATCTAACAACACAAAGCACAAAATAGGTTTGAATTCCTTTTCCTTTTATGATGTATAGAATACACATGAACACTTTAAAACAGTGCATAAAAAATCTTGTATCATAGTTTGGGGACCTTTCTGTTGAAAATGTGTCGGAGTTAAATCGTATACATGCATACACAGTGCGTTAAATGGAGTGCAGGTATTATGTAGTTACCCGCATTCCAGAGCATGCCCATTGATTGGCTCATTTTTGATTGGGTTTACTTTTTGTGACTGCAGATAAATGATATCATATTCAGATGCTCGTTCATTGGTATTTCATATTGTGACAACATGGAACGTGTTTTTATGTTTGACTATGATACAAAAGAGAAAGAACATCAAACATTCGGCAATCTGGCTACGCCCCTCGTTCAAATCAGATAGTCTCGTGTTTCGATGCTCTTCGATTAACTAGCTTTTTCAATGACATATACCATTGGTGAAACAGTACTGTAATATACTGCAATTAATTTGCATAGCAGTACAAAAATACTCCTGATGAGTTCCTAATTTTCAGTTTTGTTTCAACACAAGTTATGACTCATAAAATATAGGTACAATTGTCGACAAAAAAAGCTTTTCCAGCTATTTCGATAACATACATTTTCGTTTTATCATATTTAATGTAATTCAATATATCACCGGTGAGCACAAAGTTGAAATTCATAATCATTTACAAGGTAAACCTGTATGTAAAAACTAGAACGAATACAACTAAAAAAAAACATAAATAAAAAAAACAACACATACATGCCATAAATCCAAGACTGATTTAAGGGACACTTTAAAAATGTTTCTAAAATTAACATATTAGTATATTGTAACTTTACAATTTGCAACTTAATATGATACAGTAAAGCATGCACTATGCTTTTATCATTGTGGTAGCGTAAGGTATTCAGCGTACCTTTTTTATACCTGACCAATGCCGCATCTGACAAAAGAAAAAAAACACGTTAAAAAGTGACTTATAAAGTTTTTGAAACCAGAGAGACTCGTATCCCCCCAAGAAAATACACTGTAATAATTCACCATATTGTTTACATAAAAAATATATTGTGAAAAATTATGTAGAGCTATGATTAGATATATCTGTCTGTCTGTTAAAAATAATTACCAAAATTGCGACACTTCCAAGATTATTGCAAGCATGCAAACATTTGAAGAACTTTTAAAATTATGTCAATACAAATGTATAAAATAAAATCGCAACTAATGACCTATATTCAGAATTTTTTGACAAGATTTCATTTCACACCACCCTTCTAAATAAACTGATGCTGGAAACAAGTGATTGACCGGTGCTAGGGAGCATTTGGTGCGCTAAAAGTGTCAATCATCATTAAAGGGCGGTTTTATCAAGACTTCAAAAGACTTTGCCGACGTGCGTACGTGACAAACTGCTAGGTAAATGTAGGCGGAGTCATTTATGCAGACAGTTGTTGGCAAAGCAGTAGTGTTACAAGGTCACACATATTTATCAATCAGTGGAATAGTGTCAATATTTCTTGTGTATTACTTTATTGTCTGGGGAAAATCTATCTGATATAAACTCTTATGATCATTAACATGCAAATAATATTGCATATTATTGGAATTGTTCACTATAAAGAGAAATACTTTAGTTTATTAAAATGTACGGTGATATTTATCTCTCCACTAATTAAAGAACTGGAGCCTCTCTTACTACCAATATATACTCGATTACGCCCCTTACCAGTCCGTCGCCATTTGCCAGAATGTCAACAGCATACTGACGGAGTGTAAATTTTGGGTAATTAACAGAACTGCGCAAGCAGTAACCACAAAAAAGTTGGTGATAATTTAAAGCTAATATTTTATGGTTATAAAAAATGTAAAAACCTAAGCGGTTAAAAAATACGTTGACCTAATATTTGTAGAATCACACCAAAATTTACCAATTTTCGCGAATTTTGCCCGAACTAGATCGTGATTGACGTCATCCGTGACGTCATCTACGTTGCCGCGATACAAAGGAACGTCAGTTTTTAATTGCATATATGTTGCTTTGTCATTTGACATTAAATTATTTATTAATACAATCATTTTTCTATCCGGCGACTTGATGCTTTAGCATCAAAACCTTGTTGTTGTTAATGTTATGGTGTTTCCAGTACCTGTACATATTTCTTACATTTAGATTGACTTAATGCCTTTACCTGTACCTGTATACATCTCTGTAATTTGGGTTGACTTCATGCCATTTCCCGTATCTGTACACATCTTCAACCTTTAGGTTGACTATGCAAGTTCCTATACAATACACATCTCTTTCATTTGGGTTGACTTTATGCCATTTCCTGTGCCTGTACATTTGGCCAACATTAAGATTGACCTCATTGTTGTTCAGCATTTAGGTTGAATTCATGCCATTTCATGTTCCTGTACAAAGCTCATATATTTAGGTTGATTTAATGTCCTGTACTGTACCTCTAACAATTATGATGACTTTTTCATTTCCTGTTCCTTTACACACAACACCCTTAACATTTGGATTGACTTAATTCATTCCTTTGACATATACATAACTCATAACGCTTAGGTTGACTATACGCCATTTCTTTTACCATAAATATCTGTAACATTTAGATTGATTTATGCCATACCCTCTGCTTGTACATATCTGTAATATATGAGTTGACTTTATGTCATTTTGTTTGTCCTTTACCTCTAATGTCTCTACAATTTAGGTTGACTTTATCCCATTTTCGGAAACCTGTAAACATCCCTTATATTTAGGTTGACTCCATCCCATTTCCTGTACATGCTTCGACACAATCTAACCTTAACAGTCAATATCATTTTAAAGTATATTAAGGTCAATCTAGAATTCAACATGTTGGTTGATTCAGAAGTGTTGTTTTGTCAAGATATGAACCAAAATTATAAATAGATAACAGTTATTGCAATTACAATCTAAGCAAAATCCAATGGTCCATCCATGACAGGCATGTGTCAAGGTTATCATAAGGTTAAGGGCAAACTTAATCATTCAATATTTGTCATAAATGTTGTTATGCCGAAGAATGAATTCAATCCTACCATGTGTAACAAAGTTACCACCTAGTTTAGCAAAACTTTCAAGATCAAAGTCATTTAGAAGTCAAAGTCAAATCAGTTTGTTCTTCTTGAAGGTCTTGTCCTAAGAGTTTAGGTTTCCAAGTATGAAAACAATCCATTCATTAATTACAGTTATAGCAAAAACTCAAGCAAAACTAAAAATTTGACTTTCAAGGTCAAGGTCATTTATGAGTCAAGGTCAAATTCAGTCTTACACCAACAAAAGTCAAGCTAATGTTTAAATGAAAGCTTTTTATTGTAAATGTATCTGCACATGATGTGTTTAATGCTATGCAGTATGTTTTCACCAAATATGACAATTTTAAATTTAAATAATATTATTTAAATGTGTGCCTAGTGTTTTATCCTAAATATTTTTTATTTAATTTTGAAAATTGAATTACCAAAAGGAAAACCATTTATCAAACGTAAGCATATTTATAGCCTATTTATATTGCTGGTTTTTGCCTCAATATGCAAAATGTTTGTTTGAATTATTGGTATAATTGTTTTTTCAATGAAGATAAAAATATTATGGAACTGAAATGATATGCAGTACTTAAGGCCATAGCCTCTCTTTATTTTTAGATAACTCTCTACTCTCATGTGAGCAATTTAGGGCCACGTCGGCACTCTTGTTTTACCATATATGAGTATATGAGAAATGAAAACAAAGAAATATAAAAAAGATTTGTGTGTTTGGGTTAGTTACCTGTTTATGTGTGTCAATCCTATTTCTAATACAAATATTTATGCAGTCAAAATAAAAAGAAATATACAAAGAATGTAAAGATATTACAAAGCAATGAACCTCTTGCTACAAAGCACTCATTTAAAAGACCCTTGTAAAGGGTCATCTCACCTTTACATAAACCTCTCACTGATGATGGGCTTTACTCTTCTCTCCATAGAAGCCCATATGTTGTTATAAAAATAAAGTGCTGTCACTGGATGTTATATTGTTTAAAGGATTGGAAATTGAATAAAGAGCATATTTGATTCACAACAATTTTAAGAGCACTAAAGCAACTTTTTCAAGAAGTTTAAAAAGCCAAATTGGGAAGGGAAAAGGCTACATGTTACCCTTAATGTTGAATAAGTCTCTATATACAACTTATTGTACACCCCTTTCTTATGTTAGCAGTATAACTGCCAAGTATACTCAAGCCCCAACTTATATAGAGCACAGGCTATCTTGAGTATACTCAAGTATGAGAGTTTCTTGTATAAGATAAAGATTCTCTCATCACATTAAGGGTAACACAGATAAATTACTGATAGCTCTATTTTGGGAAAAATTTTGATTATATTAAGTGTATATATAATTTATATTTTTATGATGTTTTTGCAATTATTTTCGATGTATTTACTATGTTAAATGCATATCGATGCTACAGTTTTGAAAAACAAATTTTAAATTTTAACATAACATATATTTTTCTGTTGTGATTTTACAGTAGAACAGGATAATGATTTCATTAATTTCATTTATGTTAATAAATTGTTTTTACTTTGGGAAAACACCAGTGACATATTATTTGTAAAACATCTTAATTGTCTTTCTTTCTTTGTATAAGCTACTTTGATTGACAATTAATCTTTATAATATTGCTAAAATTGACTGAGTATGGGATGTTATCCCATCTTATTCCTAACCCATTATATGTAGGTATATTTTGTGACATTGGTGGGTTAAGAATTATGGAACACACATAGACACATGGCTGATATATAACTTTACAGCAGAAATTCAATATCCCTATTAGTATATAAATGATGTTTGTGCTCGCCCCTTTGGTTTATCAGGTGGCGAGGGTAAATAACCCAAACATATATTATATTTGTAAGTGGTTTATTTTTTGCCATCATTGAGCTGTTGTTTGACCTGCTTGAAATACATATTAAACTATTTTTAGGATTGCCTTTTTTGGAAATTTCATGGAGGTAATTTTTTTCACCTTTATGACTTCAAAATTTCTCTTTAAACATGGATCATTGATTTTGGATTTGAAATTTTTCTTTTTATGTTGCGTATATGTTCTGCTGCATTTTTCTTTTTCTGCAATACATATAAAAATATTTTAAGGTTGATATTTTTGGAAACATCATGGAGGTAATTTTTCACCTCTGACTTCAAAATTTCTCTTTAAACATGCAACATATAATTTTTGAGTTGAGTTTTTTTTCCCTTTTTTGTGGCTTAAATGTTGTGCTGCATTTTTCTTTTTCTGCAATACATATGAAATTGCTTTTAGGTTTGACATTTTTGGAAATTTCATGAAGATAATTTTATCATCTCTATGACTTCAAAATTTCACTTGCAATTTTTGAGTTGAATATTTTCTTTTTATGTGGCTTATCTATAACTAACTGTATTTTTTTCTGCAATACATATAAACATATTTAAGGGTTGACATTTTTGGCAACTTCATAGAGGTAATTTTTTCACCTCTATGACTTCAAAATTTCTCTTTAAACATGCAACATATAATTATGCCCCCCTTCGAAGAAGAGGGGGTATATTGTTTTGCTAATGTCGGTCTGTCTATCTGTCGGTAGACCACGTAGGTTCCTTTAATTATCTTAAAAACTTTTTATCACAAAGTCTTCATATTTCACATAGTGATTATCATAACTAGTAAATGACCACTATTGATTTTTGGGTCACTAGGTCAAAGGTCAAGGTCACAGGGGCCTTGAATAGTAGTATGTTTTTAACTTATTATCTTGGTTACTATTTATCGCAACGTCTTCATACTTCACATATTGATTGGTCATAATTAGTAGATTCATAACTAGAAGATGACCCCTATTGATTCTGGGGTCACCAGGTCAAAGGTCAAGGTCAGAGGGGCCATACATGTTTCAATGCTTTCTGCTCACTATCTTGGTTACTTTTTATCACAAAGTCTTCATATTTCAAATATTGATTGGTCATAAGTAGTAGATAACCCCTGTTGATTTTGGGGTCACCAGGTCAAAGGTCAAGGTCACAGGGTCCTGTGATTTCAGCTATTATCTTGAAAGCTAATTATCACAAAGTCTTTGTATTTCACATAGTGATTGGTCATAACTTGTAGATGACCCCTATTGATTTAAGGGTCACTAGTTCGAAGGTCAAGGTCACAGGGGCCTTAAATGTCAGAATGGTTTCCTCTTATTATCTTGAAAACTATGCATCACAAAGTCTTTATATTTCACATACTGATTGGACATAACTAGATAGTTACCCCTGTTGATTTTGGGGTCACTAGGTCAAAGGTCAAAGTCACAGGGTCCTTGAAGGTCAGTATGGTTTCTGCTCATTATCTTTAAAGCTATTTATCACAAAGTCTTTATATTTCAAATATTGATTGGTCATAACTATTAGATGACCCCTATTGATTTTGGGTCACTAGTTCAAAGGTCAAGGTCACAGGGACCTTAAATGTCAGAATGGTTTTTGCTCATTATCTTGAAAACTATTTATCACAAAGTCTTCAATATTTTTCTGTTTCCCATAACTGAACACTTTCATGTACCCATTTATGGCAAGTTTCTATAGCAAAATAACCAATAATGCGAATCAAGGGCTAGAAAGGAGGGGCATATATGTCCTTTGAAATTTCTTGTTTTCTTTTTATGTGGCTTATATATAACTTGCTGCATTTTTTATGCAAAACATAAAAAAAAATGTTTTAGGGTTGACATTTTTGGCAACTTCATGGAGGTAATTTTTTCACCTCTATGACTTCAAAATTTCACTTACAATTTTTGAGTTGAATTTTTCTTTTTATATGCCTTATATATAACTTGCTGCATTTTTTTTCTGCAATACATATACAAATATTTTAGGGTTGACATTTTTGGCAACTTCATAGAGGTAATTTTTTCACCTCTATGACTTCAAAATTTCACTTAAATTTTTGAGTTGAATTTTTATGCCACCGCAGCATCTGCGATGCGGTGGCATATAGCGATTCACCTGTGTGTGTGTGTGTTTGTTTGTTTGTGTGTTATATAGATTATATAGTGAACTTAAAAAATCTTCTTGTGAAAAACCACTAGTCCAATTCCAACCAAACTTGGCAGGATTGATCCTTGGGTGAAGGGCTTCCAAAGTTGTTCAAAGAATTTCATTCCATGCAGAAACCTGGTTGCCATGGCAACCAAAAGGAATTATAAGAATAAATTTAAAAAATCTTCTTGTAAAGACCCAAAAGGCCTAGAGCTTAGATATTTTGCATAAGGCATTGTCTGGTAGACCTCTACCAAGATTGTTCAAATTATAGCCCTGGGGTCAAAATCAGCCCGCCCCAGGGGTCATTGATTTTCACTATATGTACATATAGTAAAAACTTAAAATACCTTCTTGTATAGACCAAAAAGGCCTAGAGCTAAGATATTTTGCAAAAGGCATTGTGAGGTAGACCTCTACCAAGATTGTTCAAATTATAGCCCTGGGGTCAAAATCGGCCCCGCCCGGGGGTCATTGTTTTTCACTATATGTACATATAGTTAAAACTTAAAATACCTTCTTGTAAAGACCCAAAAGGCCTAGAGCTTAGATATTTTGCATAAGGCATTGTCTGGTAGACCCTTGCCAAGATTGTTCAAATTATAGCCCTAGGGTCAAAATCGGCCCGCCCCGGGGGTCATTGATTTTCACTATATGTACATATAGTAAAAACTTTAAATACCTTCTTGTAAAGACCCAAAAGGTCTAGAGCTTAGATATTTTGCATAAGGCATTGTGAGGTAGACCTCTACCCAGATTGTTCAAATTATAGCCCTGGGGTCAAAATCGGCCCTGCCCCGGGGGTCATTGGTTTTCCTTATATGTATATAGTAAAAACTTATAGTAAAAACTTTAAAAAAAATTCTTTCAGCAATTGGCAAATGCTAGAGGTTAGATATTTTGCATGAAACATTGTGTAGTGAACCTCTAGCAAGAATGTTCAAATTATAGCCCTGGGGTCAAAATTGCCCCCGCCCGAGGGTCATTGATTTTCAATATATACATATAGTAAAAAATCAAAAAAAATCTTATTGTCTGATGGTACAAGGTACAAGGCTTCAAAAACTTAAAATACCTTCTTGTAAAGCCCAAGAGGCCTAGAGCTTAGGTATTAATGCGGTGGCATAGCATTTTTCTCAAATGCAATCTTGTTCTTTTTATATGCCTTATATATAACTTGCTGCATTTTTTTTCTGTAATACATATACAAATATTTTAGGGTTGACATTTTTGGCAACTTCATAGAGGTAATTTTTCACCTCTATGACTTCAAAATTTCCCTTTAAACATGCAACATATAATTATGCCCCCCTTCGAAGAAGAGGGGGCATATTGTTTTGCTAATGTCGGTCTGTCTATCTGTCGGTAGACCACATAGTTTCCTTTAATTATCTTAAAAACTATTTATCACAAAGTCTTCATATTTCACATAGTGATTATCATAACAAGTAAATGACCACTATTGATTTTTGGGTCACTAGGTCAAAGGTCAAGGTCACAGGGGCCTTGAATAGTAGTATGTTTTTAACTTATTATCTTGGTTACTATTTATCGCAACATCTTCATATTTCACATATTGATTGGTCATAACTAGTAGATTCATAACTAGTAGATGACCCCTATTGATTCTGGGGTCACCAGGTCAATGGTCAAAGTCAAAGGGTCCTTGAAGGTTAGTATGGTTTCCGCTCATTATCTTTAAAGCTATTTATCACAAAGTCTTCATATTTCAAATATTGATTGGTCATAACTATTAGATGACCCCTATTGATTTTGGGTCACTAGTTCAAAGGTCAAGGTCACAGGGACCTTAAATGTCAGAATGGTTTTTGCTCATTATCTTTAAAAACTATTTGTCACAAAGTCTTCATATTTTTCTTTTTTCCATAACTGAAAACTTCCATGTACCCATTTATGGCAAGTTTCTATAACGAAATAACCAATAATGTGAGTCAAGGGCTAGAATAGGGGGCATATGTGTTGTTCAACATTTCTTGTTTTTGAGTTTAGTTTTTTCCCCTTTTTTGTGGCTTAAATGTTGTGCTGCATTTTTCTTTTTCTTCAATACATGTGAATTTTTTTTATGTTTGACATTTTTGGAAATTTCATGGGGATAATTTTTCATCTCTATGACTTCAAAATTTCACTTACAATTTTTGAGTTGAATTTTTCTTTTTATGTGGCTTATAATTAACTTGTTGCATTTTTTTCTGCAATACATAAGAAAAAATTTTAGGGTTGACATTTTTGGCAACTTCATAGAGGTAATTATTTCACCTCTATGACTTCAAAATTTCACTTAAATTTTTGAGTTGAATTTTTCTTTTTATATGCCTTATATATAACTTGCTGCATTTTTTTTCTGCATTACATATACAAATATTTTAGGGTTGACATTTTTGGCAACTTCATAGAGGTAATTTTTTCACCTCTATGACTTCAAAATTTCACTTACAATTTTTGAGTTGAATTTTTCTTTTTATGTGCCATAAATATAACTTGCTGCATTTTTTTCCTGCAATACATATACAAATATTTTAGGGTTGACATTTTTGGCAACTTCATAGAGGTAATTTTTTCACCTCTATGACTTCAAAATTTCACTTACAATTTTTGAGTTGAATTTTTCTTTTTATATGCCTTATATATAACTTGCTGCATTTTTTTTCTGCAATAGATAAGAAAAAATTTTAGGGTTGACATTTTTGGCAACTTCATAGAGGTAATTTTTTCACCTCTATGACTTCAAAATTTCACTTAAATTTTTGAGTTGAATTTTTCTTTTTATGTGGCTTTTATATAACTTGCTGCATTTTTTTTCTGCAATACATAGACAAATATTTTAGGGTTGACATTTTTTGGCAACTTCATAGAGGTAATTTTTTCACCTCTATGACTTCAAAATTTCACTTAAATTTTTTGAGTTGAATTTTTTCTTTTTATGTGGCTTACATATAACTTGCTGCATTTTTTTTCTGCAATAGATAAGAAAAAATTTTAGGGTTGACATTTTTGGCAACTTCATAGAGGTAATTTTTTCACCTCTATGACTTCAAAATTCTACATATATTGATTGGTTTCATAACTATGTAGATTCATAACTAATTAGATATACCCCTATTGATTTCTGGGGGTACCTAGGTCAAAGGGTCAATTAGTCACGAGGTGTCCTTGAAGGTATAGTATGGTTTTCTCGCTCATTATTTTAAATAGCTATTTTATCTACTAAAAGTCTTCAGTATTTCAAATATTTGATGGTTCATAACTATTAGACTGAGACCTCGCTATGAAATTTTTTGGGGTCAACTAGTTCATAGGTTATCAAGGTCACCAGGGAGTCCTAAACTGTCTACGTAGTGGTTTTTTGCTCAAATTATCTTTTAATAAGCTGATTTGTTCTACATAAGTCTCATTATTTTTTTCTTTTTTCCATAAAAGTGAACACTCCATGTACCTCATCTTAGGCAATTATTTCTGATTAGCAAAATAACGCAATAATTGGTGATAGTCAAGGCTAGGACATGGGGGGTCGTTGTTGTCGATCATTTCTTGTTTTTGAGTTTATTTTTTTTTTCCTCCTTTTTGGCTTAAATTTTGTGCGTGCCATTTTTCTTTTTCTTCATACATTGTGAATTTTTTTTAGTGTTTGTATCATTTTTGGAAAATTCATGGGGATAAATTTTTCATCTCTATGACTTCAAATTTTCACTTACAATTTTTTGAGTTGAATTTTCGTTTTTAATTTTGTGGCTTATTAATTAACTTGTTGCATTTTTTTTTCTGCAATACATAGAAGAAAAAATTTTAGGGTTTGACATTTTTGCAACCTTCATAGGTAATTATATTTCACCTCTATGACTCAAAGTTTTTCAGCTTACAATTTTTGAAGTTGAATTTCTTTTTTTTGTTGGCTTATATAGTGATTACTTGCTGCATTTTAGTTTCTGCATATACATATACAAATAGTTTTAGGGTTGACATTTTTTTGGCAACTTCATAGAGGTATTATTTTCATCCTCGATGGAACTTTAAAATTTTTCTTTAAACATGCAACTATAAGTGTAATGCCCCCCTTCGAAGAATGAGGGTGGTTAGATATTTGTTTTGTCTAATTGTCGTGTTCTGTCTATCCTTCCGGTAGATCCCACTGTAGTTTTCCGTTTGATATATCTTAAAAATATATTTTAGTTCGACAAAGTCTTCATATTAGTCACATTAGTGATTATGCAT
Organism: Ruditapes philippinarum; assembly: GCF_026571515.1. NCBI lineage: Eukaryota > Metazoa > Mollusca > Bivalvia > Venerida > Veneridae > Ruditapes > Ruditapes philippinarum. The sequence goes on from NW_026860261.1 coordinate 52,093, forward strand.
AATGTAGTAAATGACACTATTGATTTTGGGGTCATAGGTGTCAATAGTCAAGGTCAAGGATGGTCTTGAATAGTTGTTGTTTTAACGTTATTATTTGTTACTATTATACGGCATGCAACATCTTCATATTTTCATCATATTGATTTGGTCATAACTAGTGAGATTCGATAACTAGTAGATGATCGCCCTATTGATTCCTGGGGTCACCAGTCAAAGGTCAATAGTCCAGGGTCCTTGAAGTTAAGTTATGGTTCCGGCTTCATTTACTTTAAAGCTATTATTTATCTACAAGTAATTCAATTATTTCAAATATTGATTGGTCATAACTATTAGATTGACCCCTATTGATTTTGGTCACTACGTTTCATCAGGTTTCAATAGTCAACGAAACAGGGATCTTAAAGTGTCAGATATGGTTTTTTGCTCATTATTAGCTCACCTTGCAACAAAGTGCAGGTGAGCTTTTAGGATGGCCAACCAAATGCGTCCTGTCGTCTGTTCGTTCCGTCCACATTTAAAATATTCTAAGGACAATCTTCTATGATACCTGCATAGGTCCAATGTTAAGAAAACTTGGCAGAATACTCTTGTATGAAGTCTATAAGATTGTTCAAAGTAATGCTCATTTCATGCAGAACCTGGTGCCATTGGGCAACGATCAAAGAAAAATCTGAAATATCTTTCTTAAAGAACCTTCAAAGACTAGACGCTAAGATATTTACATGAAACATCTTTCTAATGAGTGTCACCTATTTCAATAAAAGCCCTGGGTCAAAATTGGCCCTGCCCAGGGTCATATTTTCCTAATATGTCATATATAAGAAACTTAAAAAATCTCTTTTAAAAGAACTCAAAGAGCAGAGCTAAGATATAGCAATGAAATATTCTAGATGGGTGCTACCAAGTATGTTCAACATAAAAAGCCCTGGTCAAAAATTGGCCCGCCCCGGGGGTCAAGTTGATTTCCTATATGTGTAATAGCAAAAACTTTAAAAATCTTCTTTTGAAAAACCCAAGATAGCTTGAGTTTTAGAAATTATACATTTTTAAGTAAATATCTACAAAGTTTGTTTCAAATAAAAGCTCTGGGGGTTAAAAACTATGGTTGTATAGGTAAGATAATTTCGTCACAAAGTATGTAAACTTCATATTACCTAAGTCGGTTTCAAATTTTTTTCCGGGGGGCGGGGGGGGGGGCTATATCAGGGTGAACTGAGGGCCACACTTCCATGTACCCATTGAACACTTTCCATGTACCCATTTATGGCAAGTTTCTATAAGCAAAATAACCAATAATGTGAGTCAAGGGCTAGAAAGGGGGCGTTGTTCGACATTTCTTGTTTTTGAGTTTAGTTTTTTTCCCTTTTTTGTGGCTTAAATTTTGTGCTGCATTTTTTCTTTTTCTTCAATACATGTGAATTTTTTTTATGTTTGACATTTTTGGAAATTTCATGGGATAATTTTTCATCTCTATGACTTCAAAATTTCACTTACAATTTTTGAGTTGAATTTTTCTTTTTATGTGGCTTATAATTAACTTGTTGCATTTTTTTCTGCAATACATAAGAAAAAATTTTAGGGTTGACATTTTTGGCAACTTCATAGAGGTAATTATTTCACCTCTATGACTTCAAAATTTCACTTACAATTTTTGAGTTGAATTTTTCTTTTTATGTCGCTTTTATATAACTTGCTCCATTTTTTTCCTGCAATACATATACAAATATTTTAGGGTTGACATTTTTGGCAACTTCATAAAGGTAATTTTTTCACCTCTATGACTTCAAAATTTCACTTTAATTTTTGAGTTGAATTTTTCTTTTTATATGCCTTATAAATAACTTGCTGCATTTTTTTTCTGCAATACATATACAAATATTTTAGGGTTGACATTTTTGGCAACTTCATAAAGGTAATTTTTTCACCTCTATGACTTCAAAATTTCTCTTTAAACATGCAACATATAATCTTTGCTTTCAATGACAACATTGGATACAAAAGTCAAGAGTCTGGCTAATACTCTATGAAAATTGCATAGGGGTAAATTTTCAATGCTTTTTAATCCCCCGTCTTGGGACCGGAGCGGATTATAAGAATGCTGTCTGTCTATCAGTTCATCTGTTTATGTAAATGTCTCTCAGTAACATTTTTCATGATCACTCCATATCTCCTTTACCCTTTTGTGGTGAATGAAACTTTGTTAAATGCAAAGTTAACCTTATTAAATAATGTGCAGAATGAATTCTGCAACTGTGTTTACTGAAGGTCAAGGTCACACTTTAAGGTCAGATATTCAAGCGTTTTTTTATAGTTCCCTTCAGAATCCCGTTCTGCCATTTAAAAGATATTTATATTACCTATGGTAAAAAATTCACAATATTATCTATTGTCAAATATTCACTATATTACCCATGGTTAAATATTCACTATATAAACTATGGTCAAATATTCTCTATATTAACTATGGTAAAATATTTACAATATTACCTATGGTCAAATATTCACTATATTACCCATGGTTAAATATTCACTATATAAACTATGGTCAAATATTCACTATATTAACTATGTTCAAATATTCACCATATTATGACAATTTGTATGGCAGTACAGTGTCAGTTACCCTGAAGGTTAAAAATTTGCTTTTCCCTATACCAAGATGATACTTGATAGACAGCATGAAAATTCTACTTTACCAGCTTAAATTTGTGTATTGATACTGATCAGACAAAAGAATGCATCACAATGGATATAACTTGGAATAAAACAGTAGTCAGTTAACAGAAAGTTAATGGTATGGCAACCGAATAGATGGATTCAGGAAAGGTGGTTAAAGATCAAGATGGGCATTTTTCCAGCAATGGTGGTTCTCCCATCATTAGCAAAATTGGAGAGTGCCAGGCCAAAAAAAGGCTTTGATTGTCTTTACAACACCAGTAATCCTGTATTGTTAATGGTGACTCGGCCATGATTGTAAGTTATGTCCATTACTGTGAATTCTAACGTTTTGTCATATCAATTATAAATGAAAAAAACAAGTTGGATTTTGTTAGATGAACTTAATGTATCCAATTTATGTAACCTTTAAATTTTTATGTCCTTTTAAATATTACTGTTAGATATCTTATTTAAAGAACATACAAAATAAAGAAGTTCTGCAGTTTTGTTTTTATTTGTATTAGAAACAGTAGCATTGAAACATAAAGCTTATTTATTTATTGTTCATCTTTTGAAAGAAAGGTAGCATTAAAAGACCTTTTTATTAATATATTTAGTAACCTTAAAAAACGCTAGCATAAAAATATAAAGCAACATTATTAATACAATTGCTCAAAAACTTGCAGCTTTTTTTTCAAACAATACTTAAAAAGAAGTTATAAGCAATAATTTATTTCTTATTTCTAATGATTAAAACAATAGCATTAAAATACAAAATATATGCAGCTATTTGATTTGTTTGTAATCTTTTAAAACAATGGTAGCATTAGAATTCACAGCAAGTATAATTTTTCAAATCCTAAATTATTATTAGCTTGAAAAAGGGTAGCATACCCAAAACTAGTAGGTTTTTAATATTTTTTTTTTAGCTTGTTCCAATGTTGTCATGTGTTCCTCTCATATTACTTACCATAGTAAATAAATAATTATTGTTAAAATGCTATGTGCCAAATTATATATTGCATATATTTGAGTTTCCATCTAACATTTTTACCTTTCATCAAAATTAATGTGTAGTTTCAAACAAACATAATTATAGGTTATACATACCCTCATTAAAAAGATTTTCATTTTTGGGTTAAATATTTATTTAATTTATTTCTGATCGTTTCACATTTTTTCAAATTACAGAGTGCTTTAAGTTTTAGTTGATGTTGACCATAGCTATGTTGTATATTTTAAGGTTTTGGTGGTGCTTAAAAAAACAAAAAACATTTTAATTATACCCCCAAAAACGAAGTTTGGGGGGGTATATAGGAGTCACCCGGTGGTCGGTCGGTCGGGCGGTCGGTCGGTCGGTCCAGACGTCCATTGCATTTTCCTTGTCCGAAGCATAACTTGAAAACTAATGGTTGGAATTCAATATAACTACATACAATGGTCAAGCACATTGAGAGGAAGTGCAGTGCACAAGAACCATAACTGTATCTTGACTAATTACAGAGTTATTGCCCTTTGTTACTTTTCCTTGTCCGGGGCATAACTTGAAAACTACTGGTTGGAATTCAAAACAACTTCATACAATTGTCAAACACAATAAGGGGAAGTGCAGTGCACAAGAACCATAACTCTATCTAAAGTAATTACAGAGTTATTGCCCTTTGTTGCTTTTCCATTGCCTTCTTTTTTTTGTCCGGACCATAACTTGAAGACTAATGGTTGGAATTCAATATAACTACATACAATGGTCAAGCACATTGAGAGGAAGTGCAGTGCATAAGAACCATAACTCTATCTAAAGTAATTACAGAGTTATTGCCCTTTGTTACTTTTCCATTGCTTTCTTTTGTCCGGACCATAACTTGAAGACTTATTGTTGGAATTCATTATAACTTCATACAATGGTCCAGCACATTGAGAGGAAGTGCAGTGCACAAGAACCATAACTCCATTTTGACTTATTACAGAGTTACTACCCTTTGTTTCTTTTCCTTGTCCAGAGCATGACTTTAAAACTACTGGTTGGAATTCAAAACAACTTCATACAATGGTCAAGCACAATAAGGGGAAGTGCAGTGCACAAGAACCATAACTCCATCTTGACTAATTACAGAGTTATTGCCCTTTGTTACTTTTCCTTGTCCAGAGCATAACTTGAAAACTATTGTTTGGAATTCAGTACAACTTCATACAGTTGTCAAGGACATTCAAAGGAAGTGCAGTGCACAAGAGCCATAACTCCATTTTGACAAAATACAGAGTTACTGCCCTTTGATACTTTTCCTTGTCTGGAGCATAACTTAAAACGTACTGGTTGGAATCCAAAACAACTTCATACAATGGTCAAGCACGATAAGAGGAAGTGCAGTGCACAAGAACTATAACTCTATCTTCAGTATTTATAGAGTTATTGCCCTTTGTTCTTTTTCTTTGTCTTTCTGGACTTATTACAGAGTAATTCAATTAAACTTCATCAATGGCCAACCACATTGAAAGGAAATGCAACATACACATGAACCACAATTATCTTTAATTGCCCACAACCATAACTCTATGTTTCAATTCTTTTACAAGGTATTCTGTTACTAGTAACATCCTCATTTCCGAAGCAGACTTGTGGGGGTATTAATCACATTTAGTGATAGTTCTAGTTTAGAATTGTCATAAGTGGGAACATACAATTTATGTATGCATAAAGATTTTTAGTCTCTAGTTAAATTATAATGTAAAATTTTAGCTAAGATGATGTCACAGACTGTAACTTCAGTTAATAAAGAATATCTACAAAAACAAAGGATTTGAACTGTGATTTTGAATCATAAAATTCTCAGCCAGTAGATATATTTTTACCAATATTAAAATCATACTTTATTAGTAATCAAATATTATCTAAATGGAAATCAGATTAGGACAAGGCCGGATCCAACAAACTTCATCATATCAACCCCTGTCTTGATAAATCACCAAAATCATTGTGATCATATAGTTCTTAATTGATAGTGAATTGGAGAATATTTCACTGTTTAACATTTCCTTCTCCATTGCCATGATCTTGCATAGATTTGTGATAATTATATTCTATAAGAGAACATTTTGTTTCTGCTCCGTCAAAAATCCTTCTTGAAGATATAAACTTGTATTTAACTGACTCATTTTGATAAACTTGTCTGCTAGAATTTGACTAACTTTAAGCTTAATATAATATACATACATGTATATTCTTTGGCATGATATTACCAATAATACCAAACAATCCAACATTTTTTTTACAAATTTATAAGACTTTATTCTCTAAAAATTGATATACTTGGAAAGTTGGAGATCTATGACAATTTGTCAAATAACCATGGAATGAATATGCCCTGCAATGAAGAAGTTGAAATGTACATCTTCTGTACTCTTGGTCTATATTTCAAGATGGATAGTTATACATTTACTTACTTACTTACTAGTGTTCGCAATTACACGACTATGCCAGTATCTACGATGAAGGATGTGGTCCGTCTCAGGTCCTCAACATCACCATAAAGCTTCTGTTGGAGGATTGTTTCCTGAGGCCACGTTGCAGTTCGCTCCTTGTCGTGTAGCTTACATCTTTGGAGGACATGCTCTGTAGTTTGGTGTTCTTCTCCACACGGACACATTGGGGATTGAACGAGTCGGTACTTTTTGTTCATGTGTGCGTAAAGTCTGTTATGTCCTGAACGTAGTCTCACCATCATCACTTGTTCTGGCCGGTTCAAAGAGTGATATGCATCAGGCTCTTGTCTTGCCTTTGTTATTGCTTTGATGATAGTTACTTTCTTCTTGTATGAGACTTGGACACATTTCTGAAAAAGTGCTTTTATAACCCTTTTTCAACCTCAATTTGTTGTTGTTGTAGTTCAGAAAATTCAGTTATAAACAGTCATAACTTTCTTATTTTTTAATAAAACATACAAGTGTCAGTACTCATTTTCTTAGTTAGAACATTACCCATCTAATGGAAGTAATTTTAATTCAAAATTGGGAAAAAAATTGTTTTTGAATTTTTTGACCTATGTGTGTCTAAGGGAAAAATAGATCTATCGATACTTAATTTTAGGCCTTTGATATACTTTTGCTTTATTCCAAAAACATGAAAGCACAAAACATTCAAAATTAAGTCTTTGGGAGCTTCCTGACTATTAGAAGTTTATTACTCATCAATAAATCAGCCATTTTGTTTCCAGAATCACTAACCGGCCCTGTTGCATTGTGGTACTTAACCAGTGGATAAATACCCAATCCACTGGTTAGGTAGCCAGGGTACTATCCAACTGTCGAACAATGAAATTTTATCCACTTGATAGCTGGCCGCTGGTTGAGGATTTAACCAGTGGATAAGATATCCATTGGTTAATTTTAACCAATGTTTTGAACAACCCGGTCCTGGTTGCTCTGACTGTGCTCCAAATTTAACCAATTGGTTCCCAGTAATTCCACAGTGTGCTGGTATCCACTGTATGGCTATGCTGCAAATGGTGCTTAGGTCACTCATTGCTCTGGCTAGGTCTGGTGATTTGTTGTCGATCAGGGCTTTCAGGACTGATCGTGCGTCGGTGAGAAAGACAACTGAAGAGACAGCTTCTGTAGAGTCTATGATCATGGAGACTGCCTTCATGAGTGCTTCAGTCTCTGCTCTAAAGTTGCTGCAGTGCTTTCCAGTGGCCATATGGTGTGTAACTAGATGGCCTGATGGGTGTATAATGAGAATACCAACCCCTCCATCTTTGATTGCTCTTGTGGCTGACCCATCCGTGCAGACATGGGTCCACTTGTCATTACGGTTGTCTTCATTGATCATGGCAAGCGCAAGACTCTTTTTGATATTCTCACATTCTTGTTTACCACTTTCAAGCTGTGGGAATATTAAGTTTCACCTTTTGCCAGACAGGTCATTTGTCAATGTTCTAGTATGTGCTCAGTGGTAGGATTGTTAGCTCTGGGGCAAACTTTCTGTCCAGTTTCGCTTCAGTGAGCCTTTTTTATTCTTTGTATATCCTGCCAGTCTGCTTTTCATGGGGCTATCAGGGATACACTTGAACTTCTCTGCCTGAAGGAGAATCTTGGCCTGCCTTCTTTCCTTTAGGGGTTGTATACCTATTTATACCTAATTCTCATGCGAATTGTGAAATTGATGTCGCTGCACACTGTGGAACATACTCTTTGCAGAACTTCGCAAAAACTTGCTATTTTATAGCTAACGTGCAAAAGGTATAATAGAGAAATTTTTGATACACAGAATACATTGATACAAAATGTTACAAAGGAAGCTATTGGAAATGTAACGTTCGAGAATGTATCCATTTTGGATTTTTAGTGTTTGAGTTAGTGTAACCAAAAAAAAAAAAAAAATACAATTTGGGCAAAAAATAGTTTGTGCAGGTGTATGTATATCTGTTTTCGAAGCGTGACCGACTTAAAAAGACTGATGTGTCATGTGTTAAATGTTTTAGAACTGTCACCGAAATTTACCGGCATCAGTAATGTACGGGACTTGTAAATTAAGTGTCGACTTAACTGAAAATAACTTAGTGATATAAGTCATTTATATGTTTATTTACATTAAATTACAATGAAATATTTATGCTACTATAGCCAGACTTATCTTTCTTATGAAAAATTCTAAGAATTTATCTATTACTTTGACAGCCTGATCCAGATGATGACCTAAGCATGTAATGTTCGCTACTAAAAATTCAGTACATTCTATGCACTTTTTCCCAATTAAGGAATTTTTAATAAATGATTCACATTTGGAGGGATATATAATAACCAACTCTGAAAGAATTGTGTCAACATATCTTTTAATATATCTATATACATACATGTCAGTAGTGTACGCGTTTGTAATGTTCAATACGATAAAAATGTAACATGGTTTTAGTATACTTAATTTTCAATTACACAAACAAGTTAAACAAGTCATTTTTGTGATATACTTAATCATAGATGCAGCATAAATATATACATCTTTTGTATTTTACAGTAATAATCAAATTTTCTTAATTTTGTTTAAGTACAGCTTTAGAATCTAGAGTTACTGAATATCAGATTCTAGTAACTACAAAAACAAAGATGGAATATGTTTAATATTAATTTTCTTCTAAAGCCAGAATTTGTATGCAAGGTTTTCTTACTAAAGCTGTTTAGATATAGGTTATAAGTGATATGCCTTTCATTATAGGTATTGTAATGTTCACTACTAAATGCGTATATTTAGATGAAGCAATATTGTTGATTATCATCTAAATCAGTTTCAAACCCCAATTATGTTTCACATCATTAGTAAAAAAACTAAAATTATAAACACACAAATAGTAACTGAAAATATTATCAGAAACTGTTAACAGTGTTGTTTAAAATTATGGTCATCTACAATATTATACACATAATGGTGTGCAACATATTACAAATATGTATCAAACATTACAATATCAAATTCTATCTGGAAACAGTTAATTTATAATTATCAACTACACAAACTTTTCTATCTCCAACGTTTCGAGGGGTTAAACCCCTCTTTATCAAGGAGTTACTGTTTATTTTTATATAAATCACATATTTATCTTCTTACATGTCTTATCTTTAACTATGTTATGCATACAGGAAATGACGTCGTTGACGTCAACAATAAAAATTACGCAAAATAATTATGATGATGACGTTTTCCGTCAAAATTGTTTCCACTGCATAACGTTGCTCCCCTTATTTAATATTATTTATAATATTAACATAGCAAGAATTAATGAAAACTTATTTCATTGAAAATACATTAAAAATAATAATAATAATTATTATTATTAAAAAAAAAAAAAAAAAAAAAAAAAAAAAAAAAAAAAATTCTACTAAAACATTCCAATAATATTTACAATAGCAAAATAATTTATTAATAATAAAAATAATAATAGTAATAATCATAAATAACAATGGTAATAATAAATATTAATAATAATAATAATAATAATAATAATGATAATAATGATAACAACAATGGTAATTAATAATAATGGATAATAATAATAATAATAATTACAACAATAATAATAAAGAAAATAATAATAACCATGATGATAATAATAATCATAATAGGAAATACCCGTAACAATAATAATAAGGAAAAGAACAATAGTAATAAAAATAACAATAATGGTAATAATAATTATGATAATAATGATAATTTTAACAATATTGTTATAATTATCATTATTATCATAATTATTATTACCATTATTGTTATTTTTATTACTATTGTTCTTTTCCTTATTATTATTGTTACGGGTATTTCCTATTATGATTATTATTATCATCATGGTTTATTATTTTCTTTATTATTATTGTTTGTAATTATTATTATTATTATTATCATTATTATTATTACCATTGTTGTTATCATTATTATCATTATTATTATTATTATTATTAATATTATTATTACCATTGTTATTATGATTATTACTATTATTATTTTTATTATTATAAAATTATTTGCTATTGTAAATATTATTGGAATGTTTTAGTAGAAATTTTTTTTTTTTTTTTTTTTTTTTTTTTTAATAATAATAAATTATTATATTATTTTTAATGTATTTTCAATGAAATAAGTTTCATAATTCTTGCTATGTTAATATTATAAATAATATTACAATAAGGGGAGCAACGTTATGCAGTGGAACAATTTTGACGGAAAACGTCATCATCATAATTATTTTGCGTAATTTTTATTGTTGACGTCAACGACGTCATTTCCTGTATGCATAACATAGTTAAAGATAAGACATGTAAGAAGATAAATATGTGATTTATATAAAAATAAACAGTAACTCCTTGATAAAGAGGGGTTTAACCCCTCGAAACGTTGGAGATAGAAAAGTTTGTGTAGTTGATATTACAATATCAGTATCAAACATTACATGCAGATCTTGAAAACTTTCTTCATCTCTACAGTCATGTATGGTGAAGTCGGTAGAGCGGGTATGGGTATTATCAAACATGCGTGTATTGCCGAACACAATTTTCTTTTTCACCATAACCTTCTTAATATTCCTCTAATAAGCCAGTGACATAATAAACATGATGTCACTTCCTTTCCCGACATATCTGTTATATTTCTATCGTGATCCTTGACAAAGCAAAGATTTTCAAGACTAAATTACCACAACACTTGACTGTCAAAGTATGTACTCTGTAACAAATATTCAAATTTTAGATACCTGACGTCATTAGGTTATAATTGGTCTTGTGATTTCGATAAATCACATGTTTTTTGTTATTTGTGAAACTAATACATGTACTGTGATATGGGAAATAACTCCATATGTCACTTAGAAATTCATTTACTGAGTTATTTGCATGACAGTTAAATTTTGTCATGCGTGAATTACTGAACACAGTTCTTACATTATGATTAAAACCACACAGTTATGTTATAAATTTATCTAAAAACAATTATAGTAGTAAAATAGATAATTTTATACATCTAAATAAATAAATAAATAAAATAATAATTATTAAATAAATGAAATATTTTATCAATTATTAATCAATCGCCCGCCCATATCAAAATCTTTCCGCCCCAAAATAATTTATTTTCATTAAAAAAAAATTGTTCATTTCGCAGACGTCTGTGGACGAAAATTCGTCTGAAAATCGTGGTCGAATATTCGCGGGACGAACGCATAAAAATCAGACTGAGGTTTACAGCGTCTAGTGATCAAGATTTTAAATACGTTCGTTTTCGATCAGTAAAATTGTCAAAATGTTCGTCATATGTGAAATATATGATGCAGTAAACAAGAAAACTGCTTGTGATTGGTTTGGGTTTAGTTTTGATCAAAATCTGGGTGGAAATGATGCGACGTTCATCAATATATTCATACATTTCTGTTTTTTTCAGGTCTTAAAAGTGATGGATAAAATTAATTATAAATTATAAATTCCACCCACCCGCCCCAATTATTTCTTGAAACCTGGATGAGAGTCTAAAGATTAATTTTCTATGGCCTTAATGTATGTGTATTTCTGTTAATTGATTCATTCATTCTTTCATTCAACCAATCATTTTACTAATAGATAGAAAGATAAATAAATATATGAGTAAGTAGATAAATAAATAAATAAATAGCTCTAGTATGAGTGCAAGTACAGAAGTATAGCTGGAATTCCTTTTGAGTACAAATACTGTTAAGATCTTATGGTCAGCTGTTATTGAATAAAAATTAATTGATCTTTAAATCATTTAATATTTACACATTTGAACACTTAGTACATTGTTCAATAGTGAATACTTGTGAAATATATATTTCTTGCACAATAATAAAATGATATTGTTATAAATCGATCTATATTTCAAGTGAAGATTTACATTTTCTTAAACAGTTGGCAATACACGCATGTGTGTTCGGTATTACACACATATGGTCGGTAATAGAAGCAGTCAGGTCTAATATATGAAATGTCATAAATCTTTATATGTGTGTAGATAGGTGTTTCTTGCATGTAAATGTAAAAGAAAACTCATATTCATCAAATAACAATTAAAAATCGTGAGTACTTCGTGCATTACCTAATACTACTTACCTGTATTTCACCTAAAGTGTTCGGTATTATCCACACCCACTCTATTAGAAAAATGTAGCAATTGCACTGACAAGTGTAGAAAGGGAAACTACAATGTTGGCTCTTTGTAATTGAAGCATTTTAAATAATGTAGGAAGCACATAATACTTGACAATTTAAATACATTTTTATCTGTATATGGGCTAGTATGATGCTCTTTCTTGAAATGTTCTGTTCAAATCTTATAATTTGATGTAGCTTTAATAATATCAAAGGCATAAATTGTAATATATGTGTTGTTATACTGCACGCTGCATATATGCCTATGGTCTGAGTAAATATGTTTTAGTACATTGATATTAATATAAAGTACAGGTATATAACTTTTTTAGTATAACTTCTTGAGTTACTTCGTCTGTGCAATATTATTTACCCATGATATTAAATCAAGCTTAATGAACACACCTAATAAAATTAAGTTTAAACTTAAAAATGGATTATATAATAAAATGATGATAATAATAACTATTACTATTATTACCCACAACAAATATTTTTACAGGATTCCGTAATCATGGTACTGTCCGAGACAATTGATGTTCTGTCAAAAAGACTCTTGCACAAAACTTTTAATCAGTTCTTTTGTTTGCAAAGTTTGTTTTTTATCATTTTATTATAATTGAAGTAAGATTTAAACAAAACATAAGAACAAATAAATGGAATCATAGAATTGATATTGATCATCGAAAATTCCGCATTTTAGATAAAAGTACTTTTGTAGAATTGCGTTTTATTGCGATTACTTTGCAAGCTCAAGAAAAAAATATTTCAAGTGTATTTTATTTTGATAAATGCAATGAATAAATGGTAAAAATTAAGTTCCCTGAAGTGGATATTTTTAATATTTCTTATGAAATTTGGAATGTTTTAATTAATAAACTGGTAGTAGCGTACATTACAATAGGATAAATTTTACAACTAGGGTTGCTTCTTTCAGGTAGTAGTAACTCGCAAAGTATTTTGTTGCTGTTCAAAATATTTAACAATTGTCTCATATAAGGGTTCTACCTTTCGAAATCATCAAAATTTTAAAGTCCTATTAAGAAGATCGATTTTTTTCGAATTTCGATCTGTCAATTTCACAATTCTTATGAGAATCAGTGATTATGTTTACTTATACATGTACAAATGACTTCATATTGCACATATCTAACGTAAAATCATTTATCTGCAAGTTATATATTGTAATTTAAAATGTTCAGTTTGTACCTATACTTTTTAACAAATACATTAAAGCCATGATCATGGCAAGACATGAAACTGTTGCATTAATTTTCCATGAGTTATCTCTCTTTGTTACACTATTAATATAGGTTTGTTAAGTAATATTTTGTGTTTGGCATTTTTTTTGGTATTTTCCATGAGTTTTGTATCTTTGTTGCACTTATGAAATAGGTTTAATATTACCAGAAAAATATAATATAACAATTACAATGATTTATATAATCATTCATTATGCTTGGTTCATAATCAGTTTCTTTTTAGCTCACCTGTCACAAAGTGACACAGGGTAAGCTTTTGTGATCGCTTTTCGTCCGGCGTCCATAAACTTTTGCTTCAAGTGACATCTCCTCATAAACCACTAAGCCAATTTCATCCAAACTTCACAGGAATGTTCCTATGGTGGTCACCTTTAAAACTTGTTCAAAGAATTTAATTCCATGCAGAACTCTGGTTGCCATGGCAACCAATAGAAAAAACTTAAAATATCTTCTTTTAAAAAACCCAAAGAGGTAGAGCTTAGATATTTGGCATGAAACATCTTCTAGTGAGTGTCTATCAAGTTTGTTCAAATAAAAGCCCTGGGGTCAAAATTGGCCCCGCCCCGGGGGTCATTGATTTTCCCAATATGCATATAGTAAAAACTTATAAAATCTTCTTTTAAAGAACCCAAAGAGCAAGAGCTAAGATATTTAGCATGAAACATCTTCTAATGGGTGTCTACCAAGTTTGTTCAAATAAAAGCCCTAGGGTCAAAATTGGCCCTGCCCCGGGGGGCATTGATTTTCCCTATATGCATATAGTAAAAACTTATAAAATCTTCTTTTAAAGAACCCAAAGAGCTAGAGTTTAGATATTTAGCATGAAACATCTTCTAATGAGTGTCTATCAAGTTTGTTCAAATAAAAGCCCTGGGGTCAAAATTGGCCCCGCCCCAGGGGGTCATTGATTTTCCCTATATGCATATAGTAAAAACTTATAAAATATTCTTTTAAAGAACCCAAAGAGCTAGAGCTAAGATATTTAGCATGAAACATGTTCTAATGGGTGTCTACCAAATTTTTTCAAATAAGAGCCCTGGGGTCAAAATTTGCCCTGCCCCGGGGGTCTTTGATTTTCCTTATATTTGTAAAGCAAAAACTTTAAATTAAAAATTCTTTGAAAAAAAAACCAAATAGCTAGAGTTTAAATACTAAGCATGAAACATCTTGAGTGTCTACAAAGTTTGATCAAATAAAAGCCCTTGGGTCAAAATTGGCCCTGCCCCGGGGGTCATTGATTTTATTTAATTGTGTATAGCAAAAACTTATAAAATCTTCTTTGAAAAAACCCAAATAGCTAGAGTTAAGAAATCAAGCATGAAACATCTTCTAGTGAGTGTCTCCAAAGTTTGTTCAAATAAAAGCCCTGGGGTCAAAACTGGCCCCTCCCTAGGGGTGTCATTGCTTTTAACTATATGTGTATAGTTAAAACTTAAAAAATCTTTTTCTAAAAAACTCAACAAGCTAGACCTTAGATGTTTAGCGTGAAATATCTTCTAATGGGTGTCTACCAAGTTTGTTCAAATAAAAGCCCTGGGGTTTAAACTGGCCCCGCTCTGGGGGCCTATATACAGGTGAGCGACTTCAGGGCCATCATGGCCCTCTTGTTTTAGAAAGGGGTGTTTTAATATGATAAACCACAATATGATAAACCACAGATGCTTGGGGGTTAGATACTGCCCCCCAACATGATACCCCTGAGTAAACACTATAAAAAAATATTTTAATTTTTAAACACTAATGGGATATATGTTACAACTATAATACTGGTTTTCGAAAAAAATTTACATATATGAAAAAAAAAAGACTGTTTACCATCATGTATTGAGACTTGATCCCGGACAGGTGAATTGGTTGGGCCATTTTTCCTAACAGTTTTCTCAGCAATCACTTATCAGAGCCTCATGATATTTAGTACACAGCATAAACACATTGTCCCATACCATGGGATTTGATTTTAGGTCTGTCGCTCATCCACTTCATGTTTACTGACTTAGTTAAATTTGTAATAATGGTCAATGGTACGAATTTTTAGTAACAATTTTCTCGGCAACTACTTATTACAGCCTCTTGATATTTGGTTTACTGCATTGATATGATTTCAGGTATGTGGCTCATCCACTTTCCGTTTGCTGACCTAGTTAAATTTTCGGCATTAATTGTAAATGGAAGGAAATTTCCGTAACAGTTTCTCAGCAACTACATATCACAGCCTCTTGATATTTGGTTTTGTGAATGCATTAACACTTGCACGGTCCCAAGTTCAGGTCTATCCTTTATCCACTTCCTGTTTACAGACTTCGTTAAATGTTCGCATTAATGGTTAATAGTAGGAAATTTTTGTAACATTACAGCCTCATGAGTCATGTTATTTGGTATGCAAATGCAACCCAGCCATTTTTGTCTTTGACCCATTTTTATTGAAGTTTTATTCAAATTTGTACTTCGTCTTGTTAATTATGTCATTTTTAAAATTTTCATGATGTAAACACGCTACAGGGAGTGTATTTTTTTGAAACCTGTACTTTAAAGAAATGAAAAAAGAGGTATTTCTATACACTTGTTTGCATTCCTGTTGCTGTCGGCCAAATATACTTTACATTTGACACTAACCTTTAAATGACATTTAAGAATTTTATAAACCTGTTGCTTGTTTTTAAAAAGAAAAACACTTATCAGATTTATTCCTTTAGGTGAGCGATATAGGGCCATTATGGCCCTCTTGTTTATAAATGTAATCTATTGGACACAGCTTCATAGAAGATGGAGAGAAAAAAAGTTCTTAAGATATTATTTGTTCTTGTCCGATAGTTAAAACATATTAAGTTCACTTTTTAAATCTGAAGCAATTGAAATAATAATAATGAAAATAAAAAGAAAAAAAAAGAGTGACGTGAGTTAGTTTCGAACCATGATCTCCTGCATGGAATTCCACAGACTTTTCCACTGTAGTATAACAGACAGTGTTCATAGTCATGGAAGTATATGTATCTATATATAGTAAAGTAGTAAAAATAAATTTGACAGCAGCCGATAGATATTTACAACATTTCCATAGATTTAAACATTTTACAAAAAGCCTGGACTTTTTTCTTTTATGTTTTACCATATCACATAATACACTTAACGTGATCTGAAATTATTCGGTGTTAATTTCATTTTGTTGCGTAGATCCATGATTGAACTCAAAATTCCATGTTTATTTTTGCTGTACATGACAGTCAATATTTTTATTTGAAACTGATTATTTTACATACAGTAGAGTATTAATTAATACCAATAGGTAGTCTTAATTGCATAAATGTTATAAAATATGGTTCTGCAACATGTTTTTATGCCACTGCATCACCTGTGTGTGTGTGTTTGTTTGTTTGTGTGCGTGTGTGTTATATAGATTATATAGTGAACTTAAAAATCTTCTTGTGAAAAACCACTAGTCCAATTTCAAACAAACTTGGCAGGATTGATCCTTGGGTGAAGGGCTTCCAAAGTTGTTCAAAGAATTTCATTCCATGCAGAAATCTGGTTGCCATTGCAACCAAAAGGAATTATTTGAATGTAAAAAATCTTCTTGTAAAGACCCAAAAGGCCTAGAGCTTAGATATTTTGCATAAGACATTGTCTGGTAGACCTCTACCAAGATTGTTCAAATTATAGGCCTGGGGTTAAAATCGGCCCCGCCCCGGGGGTCAATGATTTTCACTATATGTACATATAGTAAAAACTTTAAATACCATCTTGTAAAGACCCAAAAGGCCTAGAGCTTATATATTTTGCATAAGGTATTGTCTGGTAGACCTATACCCAGATTGTTCAAATTATAGCCCTGGGGTCAAAATCAGCCTTGCCCTGGGGGTCATTGGTTTTCCTTATATGTATATAGTAAAAACTTATAGTAAAAACTTAAAAAAAATTTCTTCTAGCAATTGACAAATGCTAGAGGTTAGATATTTTGCATGAAACATTGTGAAGTGAACTTCTAGCAAGATTGTTCAAATTATAGCCCTGGGGTCAAAATTGCCCCGCCCTGGGGGTCATTGATTTTTAATATATACATATAGTAAAAAATTAAAAAATCCTATTGTCTGAAGGTACAAGGCTTAGAGCTTTGATATTTGTTAAATGATGTCATCTATAGGTACTCTACCAAAGTTGTTCAATTTTTGCCTGAAGTGTCAAAATTAGCCCCGCCGCGGGGCCATAGGTTTTCCTTATATGTATAAAGTAAAAACTAAAAAGTTCATCTTCTCTAAATTTACAAAGGCTAGAGTTAAGATATTTTGCATGAAACATTATGTAGTGAATCTCTAGCAAGATTGTACAAATTATAGCCCTGGGGTCAAAATTGGCCCCACCCCCAGGGGTCATTGATTTTCACTATGTACATATAGTAAAAAATTCAAAAATCTTCTAGTCTGAAGGTAGAAGGCTTAGAGCTTTGATATTTGGTATATAATATCATCTATGGGTCCTGTACTAAAGTTGTTTTAATTATGCCCCTAGTGTTAAAATTGCCCTGCCCCAGAGGCGATAGTTTTCCTTATATGTATAAAGTAAAAACTTGAAAAATCTTCTTCTCTGAATTGAAAAATCTTCTTCTCTGATTTGACAAAGGCTAGAAGATAAATATATGGCATGAGACATTGCGAAGTGAACCTTTACCAAGTTTGTTCAAATTATAGCCCTGGGGTCAAATTTGGTTCCGGGGGTCATTGATTTTCATTATGTACATATAGTAAAAAAAATAAAAAATATTTTTGTCTGAAGGTACAGGGCATAGAGCTTTGATGTTTGCTATATAATATCATCTATAGGTCCTCTACCAAAGTTGTTCAAATTTTTCCCCTGGTGTCAAAATTGGCCCTGCCTGGGGTCAGTGATTCTCATTATGTACACATAGTAAAAACAGAAAAGAAAACAAATGTTTTCTGAATGGGAGAAAGCTACAGCTTAGATATTTGACTTGAAATGTTGTTTGGTGGACCTGTATCAAGATTGTTTTGAATTAAACCCTTGGGTCCAAAATTTTGCCTTGCCCAAGGGGACAGTGACCTTAATGGCACAAGTCCCATAACTCTGATTTGCTTTTTTGCATAATTATGCCCCTTGTTCTACTTAGAAATCCTTGGTTAAGTTTTTGCGTGTAAGCTGGTATCTCCATAACTACTGAAGGGAATTGGTTGAAACTTCACACACTTGTTCTCTGTAATTATCTTACATTGATTGGCACAAGTCCCATAACTCTTGATTTGTTTCTTTCATAATTATGCCCCTTTTTGGTCTTAGAAATTTTTGGTAAAGGTTTTGCTTGTGCGCTGGTATCTCCATAACTACTGAAGGGTTTGTGCCTTTTTTGGGACAATTTTATGCATTCATAATAATAAAGCAGTGATTTATTCGATAAAACATTTTAATAGCAATCCTTTGTACCTTTTCGGACAATTTTATGTATTCATAAAGGTAAGCATTATTATACTCAATGAAAAAGACTTGTGACAACTTTTTAAATGGTCGAGCGTTACTGTCCTCTGACCGTTCTTGTTATTTTTAAGGTTGGTCCAGACTACTCCTCTTTTTACCACTAATGCAATTTAAATGAAACTTTACAAGGTAAAAAACTTGCGCATATAGCATGGGTTTTCCTGATTTTTGTCCCAGTTATGGCCCTTGTATGAAAAGGGTGTTATTAAAGTTTGTCCGGACTACTCCTCATGCAATTTAAATGAAACTTTACATGATTGATTGGTAGGTAAATTACTTTTGCATAAGACAAAAATTTTTCGCTTGAATGATTCTTTTTGCTGAGTTATAGAGACCTTGAATTAAAAGGGTGCCTTTTTTGCTTGCCAGCTACACAGAAGTTTGTCTGGACTAATCCTCAGAAACTGCTGCTGCAATTTCATCAAAACATAAGGGGAATGATCAATTCCATGTCTAGTCTTGCATCTCATCAACATTTTTTGGTTCATTGTTTTTTGTCAGAGTTTTTGCCCTTTCATAATTTTAATTTTGAAATTTGTCCAGACTACTTCGGTAATACTACATATGAACTTTCAATGAAACATTACAGGATTTATTGATAGCTCAAATTTTTGTGCATATTACACAGGTTTTTAAGTTGAATGATTTTTTGCTGAGTTATGGCTATCATGAGGCGACACATGTCATCACTGATGGCCCTTGTATGTCAAAGTATTCTTTTGGGGGCATATTGTCACTTTTCAGTGACAGCTCTTTGATATTTGCTATATATGCTATAGGTCCTCTACCAAACTTGTTCAAAGTGTTCCCCTAGTGTCAAAATAGACCCTTACATAAATAACAGCCTGTCTTAGTGTGTGCCCTTTAGGCAATTTTGTTTCAAGAGTTACCTCCTCTTTAGTTTTAGAATTTTGCTTTTAAAAATGTTATATTCTGCTTACAACTAGGGATGTTTAAAGATTTTCTGTGTGTGGTGGTCCCTAAAAAACTGTTTCCTGAGATCAAAAGAACTTTGGACATTTCCAACAAATTTACTTAAAACAAAGAAAAGTTTTAACATTAGTATGATATATATTTATCCTGACAAAATTGGACCTTTTTATGCTCCCCGAAGGGTGAGCGGGGATATAGTCGCTGCTTTGTCCATCCATCTGTCTCTTGTCCGGGACATAACTCTGTGCACAAGCAGGGCTCGACACTAACGATGGTCCGTTAGCCCGAGGCTACCAATTTTCCCCAAGGACTACCCGAGTTTCCAAGCTGGGTATCCCGTCGGGCTACTCAAAATTTCAGTGACCTGATGTCTCTAAAAGTCTAAATTCACTAAAAATAATTTATAAAATAACATATTTTGAGGCTATGATTCAAAGCGAAAGATAAATTCATCTTACTAGTAAATAATTAGCCGTTGGGTCACTAGTGTCAGTCACAGCAGACGCATAATAGATTCTATTTAATCTCTATAAAGTTGCGAAAAGTGAAACCGGAAGTCCAACTTAATTGCCGATTTTTCCAGCCTACTTCAATAGAATTCTTTGTCTATTAAACATTTCAATGAAAATATTTGCTCATATTGGAACCTATTCAAGGGTTTAAACTTAAAAGAATATGATTTGTTGATTGATGTAAGTCACACTGACTATGATAACCAAAATAAACGTGTTGTCTGAAATAGATCTGATTTCGGATGTAATTTATTCGGATATGAAATTATTGATTGGGAAAAAATCTCTTTATAAAAAAGAGAAGAAAAATGTTTAAATCTCTTTAAAAAGAGAAAAGAAAATATTCTAAAGTATTTGTAATTTTCTTTGCCATAACTTCACAATGTTGTAAGCACTTCTTAATCATGTACAAGCAAATGTAAGCAATAATGCCAATACATGTATATGAAGAAAAAAAATGTTAACAAATACTAATACCCTAGGCATAAAAAACTAAGGCAATATAGTTTGATTAAATGGCTTTACATTTCTAATTTCGTGTTTAAATCAGAACAACAGATTATTAATCTAATGTCCCTATTTAAATCTTCTGACAGTTAAATAACTGAATTACTAGCACTAGTAAAAGTTTGTTATTCTGATATTTTGTTGTTTTATGTCTGACAAAATAAGTTTGTAGAATAAATCAATTAGAGTAAAGACAAACATATTTTGTTCTTGTCCAAGCTTTTTACTTCTGTTTTGAATTTAAAAACACATCTAAAAGGTCATACATTATCTATACCTGAAAGTAGATTTGTAAGCTCTATTGAAATATTTTTTTTATACAAAAGCCAGGTATTACATAAATTTAAAACTGACATACTTATTTAGCTCATATTGCCAATAAATATTCTCCCCTTCCCTATAAGCTGTCAATAATATAAGCTGAGCTGATTGCCTAGCAATTTTATTTGCAACACACCTTAGTAATTCCTGGCTAGAACCCTTTCAAAACCTATTGACTTTTGTAGCCGGAACCTACATCTCATGCAGAATAAAGCTTACAAACTTTTACTAGATCTTATATGATTTATCTATTGGTGATTTTTTCCAATAAATTTGAAGAGATCTCATGCTATTGTTTTCTTATCTTCAGATACATACACTCAAAATGCATTTAAATAGAATAAGAAACATTTTTTTATGTTTTAAAATGAGGACTACCTAGATTTGCCAAGGACTACCTGATCCTCAAAGTAGGTAGTCCTTCTGACTACCCCGTAAAAAAGTTAGTGTCAAGCCCTGACAAGAACCCTAACTGTGCCTTACCTATATTTGGAGTTATTGCCCTTTGTTCATTTTTACACTTTGAACTTTGTCCTGGACTATCAAAGATATCAACATGAAACTTTGTAGGTAGATAGATCTCATTGAGTAGAAGTGCAGTGCAAAGAACAATATCTCTGCCTTGCCTGAGTTTGGAATTATTGCACTTTGAACTCTGTCTGGGACATAACTTTAAACTTTAAAAGGTATACTTTTCTGTGTCCAAAACCTATTTTGGTAGCATCACCCGGTTCAACAGGCTCTTGTTATTATCTGTTGTATAAACATATTTTTGTGTCGCCTTGTCAGAAAAGGGCAACATATTGAGGTTACTTTTGGTGGGGGTGTCAGCGTCATTGTCGGCGGCAGTGGGACAACTTAGGCTTGTCGAAGCATAACTCAGTTACTATAAGTCGGATTGAGTCCAAACTTGGTATGCATGCTTCTTTCAATGACCCAAAGTACTTTATTTTCATACTTTATTTTTGTCCAGGCCATTTCTCCTAAACTATAAAAGCTGTGGACTTCATAGGATGATAGATCTTAATGAGAAGGAGTGCATTGCAAAAAAACTAGTATTCTGCACTTCTTATTTTTTGAGTTATTGCCCTTTGTTAAGTTTCATATTTCATTTTTGTCCGGGCCATTTACAAAAACTATTAAATCTATGGACATGAAACTTCATAGGATGAAAGATCTCATTCAGATGAAGTGCAGTGCAAAAAATGGTACTCTGTACTCCATGATTTTTGAGTTATTGCCCTTTGTTAATTTTCATACTTTATTTTTGTCCTGGCCGTTTCACCTAGACTTTATAAATTATAAGCTATGGGCTTGAAACTTCATTGGATGATAGATCTCATTCAGATGAAGTGCAGTGCAAAAAATGGTACTCTGTACTTCATGATTTTAGAGTTATTTCCCTTTGTTAAATTATAATACTTTTTTTTGGGTAGGGGCAAATTCCCCTAATTTTAAAAACTTTTTGATTTGAATTTTTCATAGGTTGTTTAGATCTCATTGGGGAAATAAGATTTGGGATCTGCACTTCATGATTTTTGGGGTTTTTCCCCTTTTTTTAATTTTCTTACTAATGGGTTTTCCCCAGAGAAATTTGGTTTACAAAATAATTTTGATTGACCCCAAAAATTGGTATGTAAGCTTTTTCATTGACCTTAAGTGCTTTGCTTAAGAACCCTTTCACAAAAGGCCGATTTTTTAAAAACCCTTTTTTTCTTTGGTTTTTTTATTTTTTTGTTTAATGTAAATTTTTAGGAATCCTGATGAAAATTTTTTACAATCATTTTCAAACCCCACAAAATTTTTCGGGGTTACATGCTAAAATTTTAAAATTGTAAGAGCAGTTTTTATAAAAAACCCATATTTAATTGACGGGCTTATACTTTTTCACAAGGGAACACATCGGAATTTAGCGGGAGTTCTGGGTCCTTATGGGCATGGGAACGAATCCCATTACTATGATACAAAAACCACAAACTTAAAAGATTGGGTTCTTTTTCATTCTTCCACAGGGGCAAAATTTGGGAAGGGCCTTTTGCCCTTCAAAAGTTCCGGGGATTTCGGGTTTGGGTTTGCAATCTTTGATCATGGTTTGGTAGCCCCCTTCCGGTTTTTCCGGGCCCCCTTTTTTGTCCACAAAAGGGACCCGCAATAACACAAAAAGGGTACTGAAAAATTTTTTTAAAATTTTTGGAATATGTTTAGTTTGGAAGTAGGGAAATTTATAAACGCCCTTTTTGTTTTTTTCCCTTATTTTAAAAATTCGGGTTTTGGGCTATCAGACTTTCCGAAATACGTCGGTTTGACGGACATGTCCAATAAATTTTGATTAGGTTCGACGATTTTTTGCCGGGTTGCACTGGTGCAAACCCGGGTTATAGTATGGTGAATGTTGGGCAGTGGGCGGGCTGGGAAAAATTTTCGTAACAGTTTTCTCAGCAACTACTTATCACAGCCTTTTGATATTTGGTATACAGCATCAACACGTGGTCCCATACTGTGGGATTCGATTTCAGGTCTGTCGCTCATCTACTTCCTGTTTGCCGACTTAGTTAAATTTTCAACATTAATGGTCAATAGTAAGAAATTTTCGTAACAGTTTTCTCAACAACTACTTATCACAGCCTTTTGATATTTGGTATACAGCATCAGCACATGGTATCATATCGTGGGATTCGATTTCAGGTCTGTCGCTCATTCCATTCCTGTTTGCCGACTTAGTTAAATTTTCAACATTAATGGTCAATAGTAAGAAATTTTCGTAACAGTTTTCTCAACAACTACTTATCACAGCCTTTTGATATTTGGAATACAGCATCAGTACATGGTATCATATCGTGGGATTCGATTTCAGGTCTGTCGCTCATCCACTTCCTGTTTGCCGACTTAGTTAAATTTTCAACATTAATGGTCAATAGTAAGAAATTTTCGTAACAGTTTTCTCAACAACTACTTATCACAGCCTTTTGATATTTGGTATACAGCATCAGCACATGGTATCATATCGTGGGATTCGATTTCAGGTCTGTCGCTCATCCACTTCCTGTTTGCCGATTTAGTTAAATTTTGACATAATTAATGATCAATAGATAGTAGGAAATTTTCTTAACAGTTTTCTCAACAACTTCACAGCCTCTTGATATGTGGTTCACAGCATTTACATGACTGGTCCCATATTGTGGGATTCCATTTCAGGTCTGATGCTCATTCTTTTCAGGTTTACCAACTAAGTTAAATTTTCAACATCAATGGTCAGACAGTGGTAGAAAATTTAAGTAACATCACAGCCTCATGATATTTTGTACACATATGCAACCCGGCCTTTTCTGTCTTTGACCCATTTTTTATTCCGGATTGGTCTGACCGTCCGGCTTTTTAACCAGGTTTTCCTCTTAAACATGTTTTCCGAAGGAAAAAACTGGTAATTAGATTGAGGTATGGCAGGCGGGCGGGCGTAAACAATTCCTTCTGTGCGCAATTCCTCATACATTTCTCAACAGATTTTGACCTTTTGACCAAACTTTCATAGAAGCTTTGTTATCAAGTGCCCTGGCGCATATTGTTGGGGTTTTGTGATTGGATAATATTTGACCTAATTATGGCCCTTTGTTTTTTTCCCTGTAAATAGAATATATAGTAAACAATTTCTTCTGAGTGCAATTCCTCCTACATTTTTCAACGGATTTTGACCAAACTTTCACGGAAGCTTTGTCATTAAGTGCCCTGATGCATATTTTTGGGGTTTGTGATTGCATAATTTTTTACCTAATTATGGCCCTTTGTTTTCTTTGTACAGAATATATAGTGAACAATTTCTTCTGTTGCGCAACTCCTTCTACATTTCTCAAGGGATTTTGTTCAAGCTTTCACCTTCAAGTGCCCTGATGCATATTGTCAGGATTTTGTGATTGGATAAGTTTTGACCTAATTATGGCCCTTATTATGTTTTTTCCATAAAATTTAATTATTAGTGTAGTATATCCTTTTAATCACAACAAACTTTATTAAGTTATAAACAAGAAACTCTTTAGGTTGTTGCATGCCTGCCAGCTCATCTGCCTGCTTTTTGGTCCTGTAATGTCAAAGTCATTGTTGCTTAAAATAGAAAATCTGTTTCCAGTCAGGTCACTGTTACTAAAAATAGAAAATAGGTTTCCAGTCAATAAACTAGTTCGGAATAAGATATTTTTATGAAATTTGATGTAAAGCAAGTTTTTATAAAGACCTCACTGGGGATGGCTTTTTGGCCCCCATAGGGTCAAGATTACAGTTACTAAAAATAGAAAATTCATTATTAATGATGTACATTGCACATAGTTACATTGTTTGTTGCTTCTATTTGTATTTCAACTACAACATATTTATCTACAATGGTGATAATGCCATGTTTCTTATATCCAAGTGGCATGTATACAAAATGGCATCGTTTAAGGTGCTAAACCTGGGAAAAATTGAAAATCTAGGCCAGAGGAGCGTGCAGAACAGCAGTAAAAGGATGAAAAGAATAGACCTGAGACAAAATTTAATGAAAAATGGAAGCAGAAACGTGGATCGTTGGTGTATGACAGGGAGGAGGTGAAAATGTGCTGTACGAAATGTGCCGATTTTTACGGTGAAAAAATTAAAACCGAAAAGTGTCTTGGAAATACAAACACAAGTTTTCTTTTGATTTTGATTAATTTCGTTTGGTCTGACAGATTTCGTTTCGGTCCGACAGATTTTCATGGTTTGTCAGACCGAATGTCTGACACTTTCAGAAAGACTGGCTATGGCAACAAAAAGACTGTAATTATGGCAAATTTTACTTATTAACTGGATCCAGTGATAATGCAAAAAGTACTGGAAATATTTTTATGAAACTTGAAATATGGGTAGATGGCAGTCTGGAGATTATGCACGTCTTTTTTCTTTTCTTCCTATGTTGAAAAAATTGGTTGCCTTGGCAACAAATAGGATTAAAACATGGCAAATATAACAATATTTGTGATTAGTCAAAAAGAGTTGAAAATTTTTATTGTGCCCCCACTATAGGGAGGGGGGGAGGGGGCATTTAGATTTACCCTTGTCTGTCCGTCTGTCCATCTGCACTCACAGGACAGTAATTATGTGGCTAGAGGGAAAATAGGTAACTGTTCTTGCTCTTTGATGTCATTCATTCCGTAATGCTTTTATGTGGCTATTTTCTTTTGTGTGGCTAAAAAGAACAATAGAGAGAACAATAGAGTAGCCACATTATTACTCTCCTGTTAGAACGTCCGTCCTTCCATTCTCTTTTTGTGTCGCACATAGCTTAAAAAGTAATTGACCTAGAGTCATGAAACCTTACAGGAATGTTGATCAGCATGTGTAATTGTGCACCTGGATATTTTCGTGTGGATATTTTTAGAGTTATTGCCCTTGACTCAGTAAAAATTTCCAATTTTCAACTTGTGTCGCACGTAACTCAAGATTTATTTGACCTACAGTCTTGAAACCTTACAGGAAAGTTGATCAGCATGTGTAGTTGTGCACCTGGGTATTTTTGTGTGGATATATTTAGTATTTTTAGAGTTATTGCCCTTGAATTAGTAAACATTTCCAACTTTCAACTTGTGTCGCACGTAACTCAAAAAGTATTTGACCTAGAGTCATGAAACCTTACAAGAATGTTGATCAGCATGTGTAGTTGTGCACCTGGGTATTTTCATGTGGATATTTTTAGTATTTTTAGAGTTATTGCCCTTGACTTAGTAAGAATTTACAATATTCAACTTGTGTTGCACATAACTCAAAAAGTATTTGACCTGTAGGCCTGAAAGTTTACAAGAATGTTGGTCAGCATGTGTACTCATTTATTTATTCAGTATTTGTAGTATTTGCCCTTTACTTAATAAAAGATTTTTAGTTTTCAACTTTGGCATATGTAGCCAAAAAAAAAAAAAAAAATTTGACCTAGAGACACAAGATTGACAAATCGGTTGAGTGTGGGGGCACCCGTGACCTATAGACACATTTCTAGTGAAACTTAAAATATGGATAGATAGCAGTATGGAAATTATACACATCATTTTAATCTTGACTATAGGGAGTATATTGAGAGCTGTCATACTTAACAAATGTCGTCAAGCTCATCAAGATTTCTGATTCTAGTTTTTAGGCTTTTTCACTGTAAGTTCTTTATTTCTTAAGGTATTTATTTCAAACTTCAAATATAAGTTCCTGGTCATGAACCTTATCATATGTGACAAGGTTTAAACTCTAGCACAAAAATTATCAGAATTGCTTCCCTTGAACTTAGAATTTTCATGAAAAAAAATGTTTTTTTTTAATAACTTCTTTATTTCTTAATGTATCTTCTTCAAACTTCATATATATGTTTCTTATTATCACTCAAATCATTTGTGAGAAGCTTCATTACTCTAGCAAGACTATTTTTAGAAATATGTCCCCCTTGAACTTAGATTTTTTTTCGAGAAATTGGTATATTTTACTCAACTTATTCATACCTTATAGAATTTACTTCAAACTCCCACATCATAATTATGACAAGGTTTTTAAATCTAGCATCCATACTTCCAGAATTATCTCCTCCTTAAGCTTTGAATTTTTTCTTATTCATTCTTTTAACTTTCTTTGACTTCAAATTCAAAATAAACATTCATTATCAACACCTTCATTACTAATTGTTTCTTTGTTACACTCACATCATGTATGTCTTGCATCTTTATTTCAAGAGTTATCTCCTCTTAAAGAATTTTGCTTTTAAAAAATGTTATATTTTGGTAACAGGGATGTTTAAAAAATTAACTTTAGAGTGTCCTTCAGTTTGTCTGTCTGTCTGTTCATAAAAACTGTTTCCTGTGATCACTTTTAAAGAACTTTTCCAACAAATTTACTTAAAATAGAGAAAAATTGAAACATTAGTGAATGGCCAATGGCCCTGCAGAATGTTGCAGGGGCTTAACCGGTAGGGGACTTATAGATTGCTTGCAATACTATGATAATTGCTTGTTCATAAATCATTTTTATAACAGAATATTTTTGCCCTGTGATTTCAGGTTAGAGTCTTTACATTTAGGCTGGACAGGGCTACATCGACATAGTATTGTATATTTATGCCTGTGTTTACCACCTAATCTACAGAAACTTAACATCAGTGGATGTCGGGAAAATATCACAGATGATGGTATGAGTACAGTACAGTACAGCTTAAGCGATTTTTTCACTTTCCACTTTGTCAATGCGGACACTTAACTACGACTGGAAAATCGCGGACGACATACTTTGGTCAGTCACAGTGGCACTTCATCGCGGACGGTTAAAAAAAATCGTCGCAATCCCTCGAGGAAAATCACAGAGATTCGCTGTGATCAATATTGCATATAAATGTTCACGTAATGTACAATGTAGTCTTGTTAAAAAAAGTCAGTAACACTTAACTTTTGCTTAAATAACATTGTCAAATATGTATAAAAGGCGGTAGTTTTGAAGTTTCTTTTGTAAATAAAATGAAAAAAGTAAAACAGGAAGTCAAATATACGAGTAACTTTTGGTAACAAAATTGTGACAATATCCTGCAGCATGAATTTTACCTGATGGGGTGATGAGCGTAGAGTCACAACTGTCACAAGGACATTGCGGTGACAATCCACCCTTAAAAAAATCGCGGGAATCGGTGGGAAAAATTGTTAAGGCTGTACTGTACATTATAACCTTGCCTAGTTTTATTTTTGTGTTATAGGAAAATGGCCATCAGAGAGACTGTAATCATTATGTACTGTTCTGAGGTCTGATGTTTTTATGCTGCCCGAAAAATTTCGGGGAGCATATAGTCGGCGCCTTGTCCGTCTGTCCATCCGTATGAACCCAGAGGTACTTGTGTGACTTGGAGAACAATGGGTAACAGTAAATTCTCTTTGATCCTATTCATTCCGTTTTTACTTTTGTGTCTTTTTTTAAGCCTTGTGTGACTAAAAATGGCCAAAAAGATCAAGGAAAAGTCACAGAAGTACCATTTTGTGGGTACGTCCGTCTGTTGTCTTGTTTTGAGCATAACTTGAAAACCCTTGGAGATAAATTGTTTAAACTTCATACAGTGGTAGAGGGCATTGAGGGGTAGTGCAGTGTCAAAGAACCATAACTCTATTTTGCCCGGTTTTTGAATTATTTCCCCTTATAGAAAAATCTTGTCCGGGACATAACTCTAAAACTATAAGAGATATCAACATGAAACTTTTGTAGGTGAATAGATCGCAATAGGTAGATGTGCATGGCATAAGAACAAAAACTCTTTTTTTTCCTAATTTTGGAGTTATTGCCCTTTGTTAATTTTAACACTTTGAACTCATTGAGTAGAAGTGCAGTGCAAAAGAACCATAACTCTGTTAAGCCTCATTTTTAGCTCGACTATACGAAGTATATGGAGAGCTAGCTGTCCTACTCGCCCGGCGTCGGCGTCCACGTCCGCGTCCAGATTTCAGATTAAAGTTTTGGTGCAGTAAAATATTTTTTTTCACTATAACTTTGTCATTTCTTAAAGTATCAACTT